>NW_010335121.1:0-7728 GCF_000700745.2 Antrostomus carolinensis
GGAAGAAGGGAGGGGTGGAGGAGGTGTTTTAGGATTTTGATTTTATTTCTCATTATCCTCTGGTTTTGATTGGTAATAAACTAAATTTGCTTTTCCCCCAAGTTGAGTCTGTTTTGCCCGTGCCAGTAATTGGTAAGTGATCTCTCTCCGTCCTTATCTCTACTCACGAACTAGTCGTTATATTTTTCTCCCCCTGCCCAGTTGAGGAGGGGGAGTGATAGAGTGGGCTTTGGTGGGCATCTAGGCTCTAGCCAGGGTCAACCCACCACACTCATACACATTCTTTCTTGCTATTCTGTTTTTTGTTGTTTCATTTTATCTTCGCTCAAGATCAGGAATTAATTGCTCAAGGCTGAGGCTGCCTGCAGCTTCAGCTCTTAAAGCACCAACACAGCCTGAAGCACTCAGCAAATGCAGAACATGGCCAAAGCAGATCTGAAACATTTTGGAACAGGTAACCATAACTACTTGGTGTTGCAACTCACCATCCCTTGCCTTTCCAAACTCCCTGAAGTTCTTTTAGCACTATGTGTTGGAAGAAAGACATGGGGTCTATATAAAACTGTCACAACTCCCGGAAAGAAGATTCTCTTACGTTTATTCATTGCAAGGCTACTTCAGACCTCACTGAAATTTTTGGGAGCTTTTCCAGTGCCTTCAAGACCAGTACTTTGCTCTCTGTAAAGTCACTGCACAAAATCCAGTTAGGTGTGAAAGTCTAACACAAGATAGAAAAAAAAGTGCTGCTGAGGGGAGATTTTAATTCACGGAGGAAGAACTGGAATTCAAATGCTCTGATATCTGCTGTTTGGCCTGGAAAAGAGAAGGCTCTGGGAAGATCTTATAGCGGCCTTCCAGTACCTGAAGGGGTTACAAGAAAGTTGGGGAGGGACTTTTCATAAGGACAACTAATGACAAAACAAGGGGAAATGGGTTTAAACTGAAAGAGGGTAGGTTTAGATTAGACGTTAGGAAGAAATTTTTCACTGTGAGGGTGGTCAGACACTGGAACAGGTTGCCCAAGGAAGTTGTGGATGCCCCCTACCTGGAAGTGTTCAAGGCCAGGCTGAATGAGGCTTTGAGCAACCTTTGATCTAGTGGAAGGTGTCCCTGCTGATGGCAGGGGGGTTGGAACGAGGTGATCTTTAAGGTCCCTTCCAACCCAAACCATTCTATGATTCTATGATTATATGATACGATGATAAAAATGCTGGAGTTCATGAAATAATAACAATAATAGCTACATTCTTGTTTTGTAGATGCAGCAATTAAATTCAGCCAAAATTATTTTTAATTTTATTTTTATTTTAGTGTTCCAAGCAAGCTATTCAGAAGCAAAGCTACAGTTTTTACCAAGGTAAAGTTACCATTGGTTGTGAGGGTAATTAGATCCATGCATAAAGAGTAGCCATAAAGGACTAGCACTCCAGCTACTCCATGACAACAATTAAATACACAGGCTGATCCTGCTCACGCTGAAGTTGGTAAGAGTCACACTGCCTCACCAAGTGAGCATGAGCCAAATTAAACAGAAAGACATTTACTACAAAGCATCACTTTAAAAAGTATATGGGTAGGTGATATTTTTTTTCCACTCCAGCCTGACTTTCCACTTGATTCCAAGTATTGCAGGCCAAACACAATAGCTATATGGAGGGGATGGAGGATCATGCTCTCTTCTTTCTGTCTAGTATATGTTCTGGCTTATCAAAGAACTCCACGTGGAGTTATTATTTTTCTCACTAGAAATAGTTGACCTCTCCTCCATACTTGAGTTTTACCGATCTCATAAAACAGTACATAGAGATTTTTCATTTTCTCACTCCATGTCACCAAAGGGACTAGAAAATGATTCCTTTTTCTTTCTTTGCACTGTCAACAAGAAAAATTTGTAAATACTGGACATCTGGAAGAGACAGGTGCTTAAATACCATTGATTTCAATAGTACGATGATAATTTAGAACATCTGAAAAGCAAGGAGAAAATTCGAACTCTGGAGCCATAATACACTGACATGGGAAAACTTATGCAAATATTTCTGCTGATTCCCTACTGGGATTGCCTGAATAAATAAGGATTTATCAATTCTTAAATACCCTGAAAAAATCTCGGAGAAAAAAATATCCAATAATTTCTAGCAATAACCAACAGTTAACAACAGAATATTTAATGCCTAACTCTATCCATAATCCCTTTGCTGGACCAGACAGGGAAAAAGGAGGACTAAGCAATATGAGGACCTCCTGACTGAGTTGGGGATTACTGGATTTTGGATCCTGCATTGGGATCTCTGCTACCTTTAGAGGGGATCTCACATGCATTACCTTTATGCTAGGCCAAGTTAGTTCTCATGCATAAGAAAACCTATCCCAGCCAGAAAACTATTGCATTTCACAGTCAAAGTTCTTCCAGACACTGTCTTATATTTCCCCCTCTCGATTTCATGCCATATGCCTGTTTATTATGCTGTTCCTTCATGAAACATTTGTAGATATGTGTGTATACAGCTATATTACTGTAGATAATCTCCGTTTTATCTACCATACAAAACCTGATACATTTCTCCTTGGATCAGATTACAATATCCTTCTCCTTCCAATTTGATGCATACCTTTGTAGCTTTATACACTTCTCCAAGTGAGTGAATACTGGTGCTTTACATTGTTAGGTGGTATATTGACCAGCCTGGTTTGTGATATGATGGATTTTCATATGGCTCTTGAGTATTTGCATCAGTATTTCCCACATCTTTTCACCTTGCAAGTGCAGGCCAACAGTTTTGTTTCTTGCATGCTTAAATCCTATTCACATATCACTTCCCCAAATACCTGTTAACATCTTTTCAGGTTTCTCACTTTCACAACATAATTATTGTATTCCCAATGTTTTCTAATTCAGTATGGGAATTTCTCTTAAGTGATTTGCTTCATTTTGTAATTCTGACTGAACAGAGTCATGTTGACTTGGCACTCAAAGTGCCTTGCAGAGAGCTGTATTTTGCCATTTGTTACCTTTTTTTTCCTCGTTACAGCGCTAGGATATTAATTCACATGACAGTACTATGTACAAACCAAACTGAAAATCTCCAAGTGGTATCCTGGCTCCTACATCACAAAACTTATCTGGAACTTTACCCTTGATCAGTAAAATGTCATGGGACATGGTATTAATCTACTACTCTTCCTTCATCTGCTAGTTATAGCTCAGTATTTTGGACTGTTACTCACATAGGTAACTGCTACTAGGGATAGACTTTGGTGGTTCCTTTAGTGCAATTCAGCCCTCACAAACACAGAATTTGACCCTTTGTAATTCTATTAGAAAAAGGCAGTCTGGTTTGTAAGGCAAGACCTGTTCTTTGTAAACCCATGCTGTTTATCACTCTTGGCACTACTGCCCTGGGTTCAGTTATTTTTCTCTCAATATTTGTTCCATTATTTTAATGAGCAACACAATTATAGTTCTAGGCTTTGATCCTGAAATGAGCTCAGCAGGAGCTTCACAAGTGACAAAATTAAGTTAATTTCATGCCCTTTTTTACTTAGGGCCCTGTCCAACTAATATGAATGTTACTGGATATTTCACTCATTGACTTAAATGAAACTTAGGTCAGCATATTAAGGAACTGATTTCAATGATACCTAAGCCAGTTGCACTCTTTCTTTTGACTTTAAAGTGTTTTACCCTGAGTCTTACTAAAGGCTCAGCCTTAGTGTATTTCCCTCTGTTTCTTTTCCTCTTAATGCTTTCAGCCAGTGTCTCCTTTCTTAGTCTTCTTGTTTTAGTCTCTCTGGGTCTTCCTGAAAGGCCACCTCTCCATCTTGCTTTTCCCTTCCAGTATAGCTTTTGTTCTCTGTCATCTCTGGATATGTGACCCCTCATTTGCAAAGCTGCTTTCTCCATATATTCCTATTCCCAGAAATCCTGAGCAGCAGGAGTCATGGTTTTATGAGAGACCAAACACTGGATGGAGTGGTGTTACTGAAACCTCTTTGGCTTAGGAAATTGGACTGAAATTCCTTGTAGAACACTTCAAACAGGCTCCTACACACTTTTCTACTCTTTCCATCCCAGTAGAAACCAGTAAGTGAGGGAGATGTAAAAAGGGGGAAAGAAAACGAAGGAAAAAAGTTTTAGGCATTATAAATGTTTGCATTGGGCTTAAGGAATGGGTAAAGGGTCAGCCTGGTTCTTGTTTTGTCTAATATGATTTATATATCACTGTTGACAGCAACAGAAACCAACTCCATATTATGGATTAACAGCTTGGCAGTGAAGGACAGAGTCCTTTATTTACTCTTCATTACAGAGTTCATGGGTTTTGGAATCTCATATAGGACATGCTGGGAGATTTCTCTCTATTTTCCTAACGTTTACTCCTAAGTAGATGTTGGATGAGGAGGCAGGCTCTGATTTGTGGACATTTGATATTCCAGTGTATTGGATATTGTATTTCCTTGGCACTTTGATCATCTGACACAAACTAATAAAAAATGTAGAAAACATTTTAGGAAATTAAAATTAGAATTAAAATATAAAAGAACAGAAATATTTTGTTCTTTTAGGGTGTAAGAGCTTTGTGGAAAAAAACAAACAAACAAACAACCACAAACAAAAGAAAAACCCCAACAAAACTCAATTATAACCTTACCCATCAAGTCTTTAACTCAGAACAATTGTTTATGGCTGAATCATGTAAAATTATAAAAGAGTTCATAAAGGTGGATCCTTACCAACAGCTGCTTTAGCAAGATTCACTAGAAAGTAGAGTTTGAAAAATTGAAACTTGCTGTTTCATGGGATATTTTGACATTTTGATTTCCCAGAATTGCTTGATAATGATTTTCCTTCCTTTCCCAGCAAATGTCACAGGAATTTATCAGCTTACTGGCTAACCTGGGAGGTGTTGGGTGCTCCATATTCACTTAGACAATGTCAGAGGCAGTAGTAGCATTCAGGGCTGATGTCAAGACAATAGATTCTACCTATTTCAAGTGTCTTGTTTTGTTCATTTACACAAAGGGAAAGAGATTTTATATAGTTTTTGCTTTCTTAATGCCAAGCTTGTTTTTATACAGTTCCTTCCACTGTAGGAGAGATCTGAATTTGGGTTTGGGGAAAGCTGGGCTTTTTTTTTTTTTTTTTTTAATGTTAGATAATGTGTTTGGTTATGAACATTTGCAAACGACACCTTGGATTTCTAGAAGACATCTTGGCAGAGGGAAGAACTATAAATCTTCACACACACATTTCTGCAATCCAAGAAGAAATTGTAAGACCACCAAAGCCTGGCAAAAGAAAGTGAAATAAAAATGACTGTTCCCTTTTTTTCCTACAACTACCATTATTCAGAATATTAAATAAGAAATCTGACAGATGGAAATATTTAGATTGGAGCCCAGAGAGAAGATGCAATATTATCAAAATGAATTCTACTCTACTTTTTAGTCTCCAATGCCTCTATTAAAAAAGCACGAGGCAGGGTTATTCTAATGGAAAACATTATATTTGCATTTATATGGGAGAGTGGAAACCAAAGTTTAAAACCACAAATTACTTTATATGCAACATTTTAACATTGGGGTTTGAAGTGTCCAGATTTGAAGAAATATCAGATATTTTGAACTGAACTTATTATCCAGTGGAAAGGAGAAGTTGAAATGCAAACAGATTTGCTCTACTCTCTAAAAGACCTCAAAAGAAAAAAATGACATTGTGGAGTATATGATCTCCAGAAATAACTAAAAAAAGATACAAAATAGTAGGAAGTAATTATCCCTTAAATTAGAGGTTGCTAGATTTCTTGCTCAGACTGATTTCAAAATAATTTAATTACTGATTATTTATTTGTAACTAGAAAAAAAAATCTTTTGAAAATCAGTCTTATCAAATGTGAGTCATAGCCTTACATCTTACCTTCAGTTAATATCTTAATATGATATAACATAATAGGATTTTAACTGGCATAATTAGTATCTACAGCAATCTGATTTTATTCTAAAGAATAATTATGTTTGAAGATCATGTTTAAGTGACTACAAAGAAGACGGAGATTGGCTCTTCACAAGGCAACACACAGAGAAGACAAGGAGCAACTGGTAGAAGTTGCACTGGGAGAGGTTTCATCTTGACATAAGAAAGGAAGATAATCTCCTTTAGTCTCCTTTTCCCATGAAAGGTTACACTAAAGGATCTTTGGAGGTTCCTTTCAACCTGGACAGTTCCATGATTATATAGTCATCTACACTGCTGCAATGTGGAGGTTCAAGAGTGAGGCAAACATCATTGCCTATTAGTTTTCAAGGTGATGAATAAAAAAGTATGTAGCATTTCAAAATTATAAATGTTAAGGAATATAAGACAGAGGATTAAGTTGTATTTTTTAGTTCTTTACCATTAACAAAATGCCTCATTGATTTTCAAGTAGTCTTATCTGCAAATATTTTAAACAAAAAAATCTAGTTGGTAATGTTTCCAAAAGTCTTGTCCTCACTCATATGTTGCATTAGAAAATAACAGTCATGCTGAATGGAACAGGTTGACCAAGGAAGTTGTGGATGCCCCCTACCTGGAAATGCTTAAGGCCAGGCTGGATGAGGCTTTGAGCAACCTGGTCTAGTGGAAGGTGTCCCTGCTGATGGCAGGGGGGTTGGAACTAGATGATCTTTAAGGTCCCTTCCAACCCAAACCATTCTATGATTCTATGCTTCATCTCCCAGGACAGTACCTCTGGTACTTGCCATTCCTAGGCTTTCACAGATATTTCCTTTCTAGCAGAATTCATCTACAACAGGGCCAGTATCTAAAAGGTTTAATAAAAGATTATACTGCCACTGTATTCTATTTATGTTCATATAAATAATTTAGGCATAAAGGAATTCCCTTGTCCTTTTTACAGACCAGTAAAATACAGTGCAGTGTCAAAGAGGATCATGGCAAATCAACAACATTCTCTCACTCAAGACATATGATGATTTAGAGAAATAGAGTGAAAAAGATTGCCAGAACAGTCAAATACAGGGTTCAAAGTGAAAAGAAAGAAGATGGCACAGACAACATACAGATCCAACAAGGAAACAAAGGAAGTGGTTGTACTGATGCTAATGCTGGTCAGAAGATAAACTGTTTTATGAAACATTTAAAAATATTCTTTCTCTTTTTCATATTATGTATTGAATAAGAAATTAAATCACTTTCATGGAAAGAATGCCCAAAACACAGAAAGAACTCAAATCAGCAGCTTGGCTGACCAGGGCACTCACCTGAGACTGGAAATCTTCTACACATTGATAATCCAATGTGGTCTGTGCCCTGTCCTAGGGGTGGTTTGATCAGTCAGATCCTCTTCTGCAGCTGTCTCTTCTTGGTTCTGAATTTGAAAAGTTTCCTGATGAATGAAACCCATCAAACCCATTTTGCAGAAAGGTCCAGAACCAAATCCCATTACTATAATTTTATCAACTCCAAATGAGCTACTCTGATTTGCACCAACTAAGGAATACAGTCACAGAGAGGAATCTCATAGATTACACAGGTGACAGCTGGCTATTTCCTCTTTTTGCTCAAGATCTTTCTGTTACTCTAGAGATCATCTAATTTAAACCTTCAAGCAACCTCACTTCTCATTTCTTAACTCTTCTTTCTCTCATTGCTCCTCAGCCTAAAGAAGCACTCTGCAAAACTGCAGGATTGGTCTACTGCGAGCGGCGGAGGAATCACGAAGCCGA
>NW_010335122.1:0-14894 GCF_000700745.2 Antrostomus carolinensis
TCAGAGGTACCCGTGGCCCCAGGGGAGGCAGCGAGCCTGGGTGTATGTGGGAGAAAAGGGCATCCCACAGCGGGGCCAGCCTTCCCTGGGACAGAGGGGTGTGTGTGGGGAAACAGTTATCCCACAGCGGGGCTGGCAGCCATGGGGCTGCGTGACTGGCCTGTGGCACCCTGCGGTCCCTGCCACCCCCCTCAGCGACCTTCCCCGTGGGGGGATTTCAGACAGTGCAAAGTGGGGCACCAAGTGCTGGGAGCTGTGTGCAGCCCCGCTGTGGTCACAGCAGAGCTGAGGAGATGCATCTTCCTCATCCTCAGGAGGACAAAGGCATTTTTGTGGGGCAACACGCGGCCTCTGAAGGTTGTTCAGATTAGAGAGCAGAGGGCTGGATCTGTGTGTGGTACTTTCAGGTGGAGAAGCCGTTGCTTGGCTGGCTGCCTCCCTGTGCCCACCGTTCTGCTTCCAGAGGCCCAACTACACCCCCTGCACACAGCATTTCATGTCAAACACTGCTCTGCCAGTGCCAGGGTGGGCAGAGGCACATTTGGAGACCCACTGCTGCTTTCTGCTGTGTTTCTTAGGGCTTTACAGATGTCCAGCTGCTTACTGCTTGCTCAAACTTCTTCCCATCTACAAAATGTAATTTCTAACATCAGTAGTGTTTTGTCCAATTAGATTGAATTAATTTGTGGTGACATCAGGTCATGCCGGTTGCTGGAAAGGCACAGGTGACGTTTGAGGTTCACCATGTTGGAGGCAGCTGTCAAAAACATCACAGTGTTTGTGCTACTAAAAGTAAAGAGTTTTCCACCATGTCATCGGTTTTCTTTGAAACGTGTAATGTTGTAATGTTTCTTAAATTATTCTGGAGAAAATGCAGTATAACTTTTTTTTTAACTTTGAATCTATATCACACTGTTTTCTTTTCCTGCTAGTGTTTGGAAGAGCAATACATGCCATAGCACGTATTAGTGATGAATTTTGTTTTGACCCCGTAGAAAAAGGTGTAAGTGAATTTGATTTATTGTAATTTTAAAAGCTTTATTGGAAGCATGGTATTTATGATGTTGGATATTGTGTTGTTTTCCTACAGGTACCCTTCAGTCTGACATTCTCGCTCAGCTTCCTCCACTTTCAATATGGACAAATGCCATATTCTCTGTAATTGTAATTATGGAGAGTACATCATGGAAGATTCATTCCTGCCCCTAGTATTCTTTGACTTTCTGTTACTCAAGCTGAAGCTTGTCCAGGACATCCAAATTAATACCAAGGGGTTTATTTCTGTTGTCATAGGTCAAAAGGTTTATGTTTTGTACCACATCAGAAGCTGCCTCTAAACAACACATTTTTTGTACCGGTGTGACTCAACAGGAAGATTGCATCCATTAATATGCCTCCGGTTAATCAAACACCATTTCCAGCAGAATTAGGGTTTTCTCTAGAGGTTTCTTAGTTAAAAGTTACCAACTCTCCTTAACTTGCTGGGAAGCTGGAAAATCAGAAATGGAGATAATTTCTTTTTATACCTGAAGATTTTTTGAGGTGCTAGTAATGCTTTTGCTCATTTGTACATATCATGTGGGTGGGTCAACAAGACTGTTTGAGAATAAACCACAGTCCTTCAAATGCCTCAAACACAAGCTGAGCTTTAAGTGTTTAGGTAACTCACACTTCAGGGCCACTTACATGTCTGTAAATTGGATTCCTCTGCCTGTATTATACCAGTGGCTTCTGACCAGTGATAATGAAGGTGATAAGTTCGAGCATGATTGTATGCATGATGCATCTGTATTTATTTTGAGATGCACAAATTTAAAGGTTTTGTGACTTAGGTATGGTACTGAAGCACAGAAGTTTTTTAGGGTTGTTTTTTTTTTTGTTAACAGTTCAATATGAAATAGTTTTCAGTGAATAAATTACTTTACTTACATTTTTAGCTTGCCTTAAGATCCGTGAATTCTTCAAGGTCAGCGTATGCATATGTCTTCTTCTCATCCATGTTTTTTCAACATTACTGCTGGACAGCTGTGTCTCAGAAGGAAAAACAGTTATCCCTCCCATGTAAATTGATAATTAAGGTACATTTTAATGGATTGTTATGCACAGCTTTGGAAGCAGCAAATTAGCCTAATTTCCAAATGAAATTATAGGGGGAGGCTCATAGGGGCACGTGGACAGCTCTGAACTCAACCGCTTCTCAGCAATTCTGCAGAAGGGAAGAGCTTTAGTATTTCATGATGTTCAGAAGCTGCACCTCCTGTGCTGGGCCCTGCAGTTCCCAAAGTCTGAACCAGCTTATTCTTGGGGTGAAGGAATACCCCATCTTTGCCTCTGGAGTGTTTCTCCTGGTGCCTTCAAAAGCAGCATGAGGCAGGAGAGCTTTGACCAAACAGGCCTGTTGGTCACGTATCGGGCGAGGACCAGTATCGGCTGCCTCCGTGTCTGCTCACAGGGCAGTTTGGAGAAGCCTTAAAGGCAGGAGCTTGAGAGACACTGTATGAAACTCAGGAGATAACATTGCAAAATTGCTTGGGGAGTAACCTCTGCACTGATTTATTTATTTATTTATTTCAGTCAGTTCTTCCTGTGTTTAGATGTGTAAATGTGTTGGAAAGGAACGTAGAGAAATGCAGCATTTATACAAATATTAATGATCATCACGTAACTTTTCAGCTCCTCTGCAAACACGGTAGGTTACACATGAAGTGACTTTACAGATTAAAGCAGCAGGGCAACATAATATTTAGTGTAATTATTAACTGAATGTTATTGATGGAACATCATGGCAAACACTTTCAGCTTCTTCACATCGTAATTTATATTTGTTATGTGCATCACCTTGTTAAACTGAAGTTATAACAGCCTTTATCAGATGACCATTCTTCAGTTCAGTGCTGTGTATTAACTGTCAGCCTGTTGCTTACAACATTGAGAATTAGGCTGGAGTAAATTCTGAAAAAGAGGGAAATCCTCTTTTCCCAGGTGTTTGAACTACAGGATTTACTTACTGAGTCTTTCCACTTGTGATACTGACAGTTCTTCAGCAGGGTAACAGGTCTGACATCCTCAGTCCAGCAGAACATCGTGGAGGTTTGTCAGCATTAGTCTTTGTAAAACTCATGAAGAACCAGCATCTAGGTTGCCCAAGGAATCTGTGGCTGCTCCTCCCTGGAAGTGTTGAAGGCCAGGTTGGATGAGGCTTTGAGCAACCTGGTCTAGTGGAAGGTGTCCCTGCTGCTGGCAGGGGGGTTGGAACTGGATGAGCTTTAAGGTCCCTTCCAATCCAAACCATTCTGTGATCTATAAGCATCTATAGTTTGTTGAGCTCTGCTGTGTAATAGGCAGTGATTTATATTATTAAAAATCTAGCTTGTATTAATAATAATGAGATAATACATTGAATTAGTTCTGGAGACAATCTCTCTTAGCTCCTGCTTATCTAGAAATAGAGATCTGTAGGGTTTGCCTTTTGTATCCCACCACCATTTATATTATTACACCAGTTAAATACTGAAGCCTTTTTTTCCCCCTGCATTTGTTGCTGTTCACTTATTTCTTGTGGATTCTTAAAGAACTCAGATGCTGGAGGAGCATAACTAATGGGATGAAGGAAGTCTTAGATAGCAGGTTAATTCAGTTTTCTATTTGTGGGTGAGTTATTTCCACATAGCTAGAGTGAGTCACTTGGTTACTTTATCTCTTGAGATTTCCTAAAAGAACAATTAATACTGAAAAACCATTAAAAATTACAGGCCAGCATTGATTTTTGTTCATATCCTTTACACTTAGGTGTTATAAAAACATATAATCTGGCATTTCAAGAGTGTGATCCGTTGCAGGCTGTTTTTGCAAAGCACATGTGTCCAAACATCCTTAAAGTCCACTCCAGGTAATGAATACAAAAATATTTTTTGGGGAGAGGGCAAAAATAAAATCATATGGGAGGCAATCCTGCTCTTTAAAGTCATTAACAATCAAAATCTAATTGGGGCACAGTTAAAAATGGCAAACTCTGAAATCCTGTATCCTAGTGTTTGATTTTTCACGTTACAACTTCAGAAACTTGCATCACTTTGCCATTAATCCTGCTCAGTCCAACCATGAGAAGTGGGGAATGGATAATTTGACTTCACACCTTTAAGGAGCTTCCACCTAGAACAAATAAAGCAGCACTTCAATTTTCTAGGCAAAGAACCCAGTGGTAAAAGCATCCATTTTGTTCTGCAATACGACAAAGTTCTGCTTTGAAAAGCCACCCCGAGGTGTGGTTGTTGTGGGAAGGAAAGGCAAAGGCCAGTCAGACTGTGCTTTCCCTGACAGCATTTCTGTCACGGTGTTGCTTGTGCGCAGGAGCTCTGGGCACAGAAATCAGCCAATAAAGGTGTATAAAGGTAGCTCTGTACAGATGTTCTGTATCGTGTTTAGAGAAAGATTACACAACTTCTAAACCAGCAGCTTTCCAATAAAGGGGATGGTTTTGCTCTAAGTGGTGATTTGTTTATCTAGAAAGGCAGCAGCAACATACATAAGCCTGATTTGGCAGCAGACGCAGGTATTATATAGAAATAAATTTGCTTTCAGAATTCCTGGTTTTATTTTTAGACATCTTATGTATCTATTGCTATAGAAATCACTTTAAAAGATCCAGCACACTTTAAGGGATGTGCATTTCAAAAGCAGTTTTTCCAACAGTCAACAATTTTAATTTCTAAGATGAGTAACAAATACTAGCTAGTGTCCCTGCTGCTGGCTGGGGGGTTGGAACTGGATGATCTTTAAGGTCCCTTCCAACCCAAACCATTCTATGATTCTATGATTTGTGGCATGTAAAATAATTTTAATATTGAATTAAATTTTATAGGCTGCTGGCTGACACAATGATTCACTTTCCAACCAGTCAAGAAGAAGTAACTTTATCAGTTACTCCGATGAAAGTTTGTTTCAAGAGTTACGCTGAAGAGGACACGGGTAAGGAAATTCAGAATATGGAACAGTATTGTGACTGTAAAACAGGTGAACTAAAGGAACTGTAACTATTGCAGCATAAATAAAGAATGCATTTTATGACTGAGTGAGATTTTTAAGAGAGGGAATATATCTAGAGAGATTTCAAAGTCACACTGACACCCTCTGCTTTTAATATCTTTTAAGAAAGTATGTTTTTAATAACATTTTCCTGGTATCAGCAGCAGATATCAGACTGAGCAGCCAATTGAAATAAATTACGCCACTTGCTGTAGGCTTGAGCGGAGGTAATTACTGTGCTGCAAGAGCAGGGGCATGGCAAAAAGGAGATAATTTTATGTTTTAAGAAAAGAACTATTTAAATCTGAATACCATAATTATAGAATTGATATCATTCTGGAGTATATTTTAGTATAAAGGCAAGTCTCTTAGGTGGCCTAACGCTGTTACGCTGCACTGCCGTTTTCAGATCTCTCTCGGAGATGGAGAACAAACTAGATTCTTGGGGTGTGACTCAAACTAATTTTAAAGATGTAATTGTGTTTTTGAAGTGTAGGTTCTTGTATATCATGTAATAAAGACATGCTTTTCATACTTGCTTATGACCAAAGCTGAGGATAATGACCTAGAAAAAGATGAGTGCCTAGAGCGTAGGGTGGGGATTGTGCTGGGAACAGGCTGAAGCTGTGGAGAGAAAAAAGGATTAAGTGGTGGAAACGGGAGTGAAACAGGGAAGAAAGTACTGAAAATAAAAAGACACTAAAAAGTTACATTTTGAATGACAAATTTTGTTATTTTAAAAATAATACACCTACCAGGGTCATAAGAAAGAAGGTGAAAAAAACAGTAGGTAAAAATTTAATGAGGTACCAAAAACCCCAAGCAGCCAAGGAGAAAAAGGAGGAAGCACGAGCGTTGTTGGTGTTGTGTGGCGTGTGATGCAATTCCCTGCCTGCAGCAAATGTTCTGCGCGCACCGGCACAAAACCTGCGCTTTGAAATGGGGTTTCTCCACAGTCAGGTCTAGATTTCCAAAGAAAGAAATTACACTTTCTGCCTGGGCTTGTTTTCCTCCCCACGTGGCAGGCTGTGTCTCGCAGAAGCTGGCAGGTGCCCTCTCAGTATCTGTGTCTGCAGTTTTAAGGAGCTTTACAGGTTTTGTATTTGAACAGGCAGAGGGGCCTCGCTGGAGGCTGAGAGGAAATAAAACCTCTCGCTCGGAGAAAGAGACTGGGAACAGTTTGTAAGACTTTGCTAGCAGCCTGGCTTTGGAAGAGGACTGGGTAGGTGTGTACTGTTTAAACTGCTGTAGAATTTGTCTGAATACCTCTGAGACTGTAACACATCGTGGAAGAACCCTCTCACTTTCTTTTCACACGTGTAATAACAGCTACAGCCTAATCTCATGATAACAAGCAACAATTGAATACCTGAAACCAAAGAGCCTGTTTCCTGTTGCCACTTACGTATCCGGAAAATGATTATGGTTTCAAACAAAGAACCTAAATCCACCTTCATTGTCCTCTGATGATGATTGTCAGCAATTATGATTAATCTGTTAAAGATTTTTGGTCTTCCCATCTCTGTGGCAGATACGCAGCCGGTAATACTATTTGTGATAAAGCAGATTTGCTAGAACGACAGCAGGTATCAGGGTAGATCACACAGAGGAACATGAAATAGGTTCTGTTAAAAGCCATTCAAATCTACATAATAGACTGTAAATAAATTGAGGGGTTTATTTTACTTAATTATGAAATAATTATAGATAAGCTAAACATTTATTACTGCTGCTCACCATAAAAATACAATTATTTGTTCAAGTGATGCTGATGTAAATATCTCATGGCTGTAATGGTAGTTCTGTTGAGTTTAAACTCCACTCACTTTGAGTCCTTGACTTTCTTGTTATTTTAAACAGATTTTTCAAAGACAATGCTTACTGAAATACAGCTAAATCCAGATGAATTTGACTACTTTCAAGTTGGAGTAGATTCTGAAGTGACGTTTTGCCTTAAAGAATTGAGGGTAAAGTAAGAATTTGTCTTGAAAAATAATCAAAATTTCCCATTAATTTGCCTGACTTGACCAGGACGATCCCAAAGAGTCCCTACAGAACAGCCCTGGGGTGTTCCTTCCACCAGGCCTCCTGACCAGCAGCTCTGTTTCACCAGCTGCTTCAGAATTAGCTTTAAAAACCAGGGTTTTCAGGACACTGCGGAGTCCCTCACAGTGGCCTTTGAAAGGCAAGAGGGACATTTTTAAAACAACACGGATGTAGTTTCAGTGCTGGGCAGACACACTGTGACTGTGCTGGAGAAAGTGTCCTGGCCACAGAAGTGCCACATGAAGCTTGTGATCATCATTATCTTAAAGTTCTTTTCCAACCAAAAACGAGTCTCTGATTCTGTGATTCTCTGGCAAAGCTCCAGGCAGGGAAGGCAAGAAATAGATTTCAGAAGCAGCAGACTGTTAGGCTCTTTTTGCCAGTAAGCAGCAGCCAGGATAAACTCACATGCTAATATTAATCTTCTGTTTTTAAAACAGCACCTAACCACTCAGCCCTTCTTGCAGGGCCTGCTGGCGTTTGCAGAGGCTACCAACGTTCCTGTCTCCATCCACTCTGACGTCTCTGGAAAGTACGTTTTGGAACACACCTGTCTAGAAATACAGCAGTCACAACCCCACAGTCTGGTTTTGGCTGCAGGTTACTGAATGAATATTTACCTGGAACAGTAAAATAGATTTTAATTTTGCACCAAAAGCTGTATTTCTAATCTGTGATACAGAGTTAAGTAGTTTGTTATTACACAAAAACCACTTCACCTCAGCACCAGCATTACTAATCCAGCCGTGCTGACTAACGAGCACCTACAAGTTACTGGGATGCTCCAGGCTCTCAGTCTAACGCACACAATGATTGTATTCAGTACTCTGAAAAAACAATACATTTTCTGTTTAAAATATAATTTTAAGTTACATCTTTAGAACTGTAATTTGAGTAAGTATAATACTGTATAGCACTACCTAGGTGATGCATTTAAATCTGTAATAAGAAGCCATCTCACTCCCTAGGAGCAAATCTATTACATTTCCAGCTTTCCAGAGGAGGCATTTTTTAATCTGTCTATAGAATCGTGTAACTTGTATTTCCTCTGCACTGTGTGTCATTACACGCCCTGAGTCTCTGAATATCTGTGTTCAGACCCATTGCTTTCAGCATTGAAGATATGATGCTGGAAGCCAGCTTTATTCTGGCGACCTTGTCTGACATTGGAAAGGAGACGGCTTCCCAGCAGCCTCCCTGCTTCTCCCAGTGCCAGGAAAGGTAACGGTGGGCTTTGGGGGCGGGTGAGGGCGGCACGCTGCCTTAAGAGGATGAAAAATTGAAGTCTAAAGTTTTCCAGCCAAGTCAGATTTAAGATGGAAAGGAAGCAATTGGCTCATTCTCACAGGGTGAGAATTGTACAGATCCTGCAGTCTTTGTTCAGAGGAAAACCCTGAACCAGACAAGGTGCAGGAACATCTCGGCATCACACACAGCAGTAAAACCTGGCACAAGGGAGAGCGCTCTGTACTCGCTGCTGCTTGCTTTTATCTCCACGGGGCTCTGTTGCAGTGGGAGGGGAAGATCCCTGTTGAGAATCTAAAGCCATAAGGCTTTTCATTAACAGAAAATAAAGACCTTCTAAAAAAAAAAAACCAAACCCAACATGTAAAAGCCAGTTACTAACCTGACCTGCTCTCTCCAATCCAGCTCCAAGACACGTACGGGTGAAGCTGATGGAACCTCCATGGATAAAGACAGCAACGCAGACGCTTCCAAAAAGCCGCAGCGGAACGGAACTGCCCCGAACACAGAGTCGGTGAAACCTGTGAGTCCTCTGGTGAAACAAGAGATTAAAAATATCCCCAGAGTCACGAGAGATGCGATGGGCATGGAAGGAACAGCCCTGATGGAGGCAGAGGACCAGGCAGCACTGGAGGGAGAGGCCAGAGAGTCCCGTTACCAGCAGGTGAGGATCCCAGCGGTGGTTACAGCGGGTGCCACGGCTGGTGCTGAGCCGAGCGCTGCCTGGAGTTGCTGCTCAGTTCTGCACAGCTGGCAAAACCCACCACCACCACGTGTAACTAATGCTGAAATACTCACAGATGGCAGGTGCAGTTCATGAGGAAACACTACAGACAGATATTTTAAAATAGCAAAAGCTGCAGAAATAATTAAGCCCCAAGTTCTGTATCACGTGAGGTTTCTTACTTCTATAAATCTTGCATTTTCCAGTTTCATTCCTTATTTTTTGGAGCAATGTCTTGTAAGGAGAAGGATGCCATCAGCCTCACCTTCCATAGCTTAGCAACAGCTAGTGACACCGAAGAGGATTTTGGCCACGAGCAGAGCTCCCAAGTTCTCCAGTGACACGAAGTGTTTGGATCCAAGACCATCGGAACTTGCCTTGAAAGAGAGAAGCGTGTTTGACACGGTAACTGCGGAGCTGGTTCTGGTTTTAGAGTTTAATTGCAGTTCTTCAGCAAGTTAGAACTTGATGGAAACTATTTGTGTTCTGAAAATGTGTGGTAAGCAGCATTTCAGGAGTAGGTTTTGTCTGGGAAGTGGGAGTTCAATTCCAGTGGTGTCTGTTTCTTTTTTTATGAGACAGATGTGAGAAAAGGACAGAACTCGACTCGGTACCGAGCGCTGTGTCAGTTCCTGCGCTGGCAGCACAGGCTGAGGGCTCAGTCATGGTTTGCATTAACCACCAGCACGGGCCACCCCAAACCCCTCAGCTGCTGTCATGGTGCATGAGTGACTAGATGGGGGTCGGTGTATTGTTTGGCTGTTCATCCAGCTCTAGATGAGATGAGAGAGAACAGTTCTCGAGATGAGAGAGATTCTCTCACTGGAGAATTCAAACTGTGTTACCGCCTCAGGCAAATGAAGCTGCTGTTGTAAAGTTCCAAATGCTGGAAAAATGAGCCCATTGACTCTGGCAAAGCCACACACAGGACTGCCAGAGAACAGGCGGGAGGTTACAGAACTCTGCAGAGCTGGCATTGAACTGACCAGCCAAAGCTGGTGTAGAAATGCATTAAAAAATAAAAATGTTGTTTGGAAGCCCGAGTTCAAGATGCGTTTGTGTTCAGAGCTGCATCGCTCCCTTCCCTCGCCCTGCCTCCTCCTTCCGATGCACCCCAAGCACTGGTGGCCACACACCTCTGTGCCACCAGCGACACCACTGCGTTAACAAACAGAGTTTGTGCAATCAATTTTACTTTAAAAAACCCACATTTTAGTATAAATACTATATTTATTAAATATCTTTACAATTCATTTAAATGTATTTACAGAACTCTTCCTGCATAAGTTATACCTCAGACATGAAATTCACATAATTGCCTTAGGTAAGCATAGATGATCGTCTCATTTGAACAACAACAAAAAAGCATCCTCATTAGATACAGACTCGGACTCGCTTCATTATCTCAGCTATCTTTGTAAGAAACTACTCCATACAGTCAGTTTCTACACGCACAATCTAATTTTTTACCCTGGAAAAAGGATGTCCATTCCCAAAGGATGGAGATTCCATCACAAAATCCTTCACATCTGTGCCAGACCTTCACCTCTCCCTCCTCCTTTACTCACTCACAACTGTCTGGTCCCAAAATCTGGGTTGGTTTTTTTTTGGTTTGGTTGTTTTTCAGCCATACTTTCTTCATAAACATCCCAAAAAAGTACATTTAGAGGGAAACTGTATGTGGCAGCTCTCCCAAAGATAGCCATGAAAGTAGCAAGGAACCAGAGAGTTTTTCCAAAGTCACCACATCTTAGCCCTGTTCTACCCACACACCTGGTACCGCTGCTGCAGCAATCCCAGTTCCTCCCAGTCCCGTTACCTTACGTGGTTACTGGTTTCTATAAAACTCCTCCTGTCCCTTCAGGTCACCGCTCCCGAACACAAACACGCCCCCTCTGCAGCAGCTGAAGGTCAGCCCGTGCTCCGCTCACGCTGGCTGCCCTGGCGTGGAACACCCACCTGGTACGTTCCTCATGAATAGTCACAAAAATCTAATTCCTAGGAAGTGTCACTGCTTCATGCATCGTTTACAATTATTTTGCTAGTTATGGGCCCTATCATTTCCTTTTCCAAAAAATCTCTTGTGCGCAGACAGCTTTAGTTCAAAGGAAGAAATTAAGTTTGATATGTTTAGAGTGCACATCTTAAAACAAAACAAAACAGAAAAAAACAACCCCAAAAAACAAAACCAATCAAGCCTGTGATAAAAATATCAATTCTTTATAATACAGTATTGCTTTATAAACAGATGGAAAAGCTATAAGCTTTACTGGTCTTTGGTGTGTCTGGTGAGGGATAAACTCATGATCTGTAAATCAAAATCCAAATTTGTTCTTTATTAAAAGAAATAAGAAAAAAAATTAATATAGAATATCACGATGTGATACGAGGCAAATGGCTTTGTAGCTACTGCTCGGCCAAGAGCGGCTCCACTGCAGCGCGCGAGGCGCGGTGGGAGAAGCCGGCCGAGCCTCTCCGCTCGCGGATCCCTCACGCCGGGGTGAGCACCTTCACCACCCCCTGATCCGCGTACGTCACCCAACGCAGAGTTCCAGACAGCAGAGGGGGAGGAAGAGTCAAGGAGGGCTGGGGCCGAGCGCGCTGAGAGCGAGGGGTCAGAGTACAACACAGTCTGGGTCTGCGGGGGCATCGTTTTCAGGGAAGTTCAAGGGAAAGAATAATTGATCAAATCTGCTCTAATCGAGAAGCGTGAGAGTAAATACTGGAGAATAAAATGTAGAGACACCCAGATTTGAGAGAGAAACTCTCCTCCCAAATGCTAGAAACAAAGCCCTGTACTGCAGCATGGATACATTCCTCCTAACGAGACAGCGAGATACGGCTTTTTTTTGTAAAAAAAAACAACAACAAACAAAAAAAACAACGAGGACTGACAATTTGTGCAAAGTTCTCCACCACTCACTGTTCCATGGATGGCAAAACTTAATTAATTTGTCTTCATTAATATCACATCCTCCCCATACCCTCACCAAAATACTATTTTGGTCAAGTTAGGGTAGTTAAGGCATTTTGACAAGTAATTACAAGGTGATTTAAAATAGATAACTAACGTGATGCCAATTTAGGAATAGCAGATAAATTACCAAAGAGCTTCCAAATTAATCACTTATTATAAATGAAATGCCTGTTACAAGCATGATGCATTGAAATATAGTAAAATGACATGTACATGGTACATGTTAAATGATCTTAAATAAAAGCTTGACATAGTTACGCAAATATACAGTACAAGTCCACAAAAATTCTTTAAACAAGTTGAGGTAACCTCAAACTTAAACAGTTTTAATACAATAAACCAGGTAGTAAAAATCTCCTTTTGAGAGCAGGTAAGATTCCTTACTGACCAAGTTTAACTGCACTCACCTAAACAGCAACATTACCTGACTTTTTATATATATACATATATATATATATGTATATATATAAAAACATGGCTTTAATTTATTTTCTACATACTTTTCTACCAGCAAAAAAGTTAATGAAAAACTGACCAAAAATATATATATCTTTACAGCTATCAGCTTTTTGTATGAACCTCGGGAAAGAAAAAGGAAAGCTTGCTGGAAAAAAAAAAAAGGGGGAACAAATGTGAGCTCCTGTAATTGAAAAGGAAATGTACTATTGCAAAGTGGCTGTTAGATAACTGTAAACATCAGGGAGGTTCATTCCCCAAACCCGAAACTTTAGTTACTGAAATGTAAATCGTGCTGATTATTCATTAATCATTTCTGTTTAGGTACTTACTGCTGCTGCCACAGCATCAGCGAAGAGGTGCTTGTTTCAGAGTCAGAAAGATGAGGATCAACTGGACTTAAACTGGTGCAGCATATTCTGTTCTACACAAGCGAGAATGGCAATTAACACTAATTAACTTTTGTTACCAAGAGAATTCTCTACCAGAAGTGAAGAGGGTCGGGGCTGAGGACGATCTGTTCTCTGTGCAACCTCCCACTGAAGCACTGAGGCCGCATCATCCCGCGCTGGCGAGATGGGTTACAATGCTGGAAGGACCTCAACTTTGGCCAGCTCAGGTTTTTTTGAGACTGAGTTAAAATTTTTTTGTCTTAAAAAAAAAAAAATAAATTAAAATAAAATTATCCACAGCCAAAAACCATCCAGATACCAGGCCCATTATGGACAAATGATCTGCAGAACTTTTAAGATCACAGTTAAGCACCTGAAATCACAAAACACATTTGCATCCATATAACTTGAACTAAGTATGGGGTTTGGTTGGTTGGTTGGTGGTTTTTGTTTTTGAAATTTCGTACTAGAAAAGGCTCCTAGGCTGACACCATGTACGGCAAGAGCAGGATGTTTACAGCAGTTCTAAACCTCCCGAAAAACCGGAGCTCGGAAACACGAAACCTCAGCTATCACTGGCACGAGACGATGCTTATGGAACAGCGTTCTGCAGCGCGCCCTTTGATCACGAGTGAACGCTTCTAGTAAAGAGAGTAACACGCCCTCTCGGAGAGGTTTTACCTACTGGATCTAGTTTGAAAGATGATAAACCAACTCTACTCTTTTGAAATTAAGTCACGTTTCAAACGCAGTAACGACGTGGGATGGATCCTCCCCCTTTTAAGGACAATGACCAAGCTCTGAACGACACGCTTCAAGCCTTGAGCTTCTTCATCTCTTGCTGGCAGACAAAGACCAGTGTACTACGAGAGTGGTTCTCAACAAGGACTTCGCTTGTGTCTCAAACAGGCAACGAGCTCGAGAACCGGCTGCTGAGATCAGCAGCGAAGGAAGAAAGCAATCCTGCCAGCAGGAACCCGCGCGTGTGAAGCGAGGAGCTCAGGGATGGCGACAGCGCCAGCAGCTGACGCTCCGGGCAGATCAGTCTGTGTACTCGGCTACAATAGAAAGAAGGACGGTGATGTCGTCTGGTTTTCCCCCTGCAACAGAAGAAAGATAAAACTGTTTCATCGAATCACAGTGGGTGATGATCTTATAATCTGTGACATCCCCCCATGGAAAACTCTCTTAAAAAAAAAATAGCTGAAATAGTCACAAACTGTTTTGTGCAGACACAAGAATTCCGTCTCCTCCACCTCCTTTCCAAAACGCATCCGAGGGTGGCAACAACATTCAACACTCTCCTTTTGAGCTACAGTGAGACCACAGCTACTGAAGGGAGTACAGAGCCCTGAACAGTGTCCTTAGCCAGTAGAGCAGAAAGCTGCTTTTCTAGCAGACTATTTATTTAATTAACAAGTGTACAAAACCCCTGGCATCGCTTTGTAACGAGCAAGCTCCAATAAGAGTCACTATCTTCTCAGGAATTTCTACCGTAAATCAAACATCTCTTTAGCACCTTCTGCAGCACTTTATCACCACGTATCATTCTAAAAGCTACTTAAAATTTTTAGTAGTCGTTTCTCAAATCTCAACAGCGAGAGCACAACACTCCAGTCCCAGAGCCACAGCTCGGAGAAGAGGCATTTCGTGATGTGGGAAGTCAGATCAGCCCTCTGGACCCAGGAGATCTGCAGTTTCACTGCTGAATGATTGAGTTCTGTACCAACATAGAACCCAAGCTTTATAACTCCTGTCTCTACCTTTAGGAAAGATGCTTAAGGGTCTTGTAGGAAATCCTGCCACCTTGATATTGAGATAATGAGAACATTTCTGCAGGCAGAATTATATCTAGTTATTTAAAAAAGAAAAGGAAAGGGGGAAAAAAAAATAAAAAGAGGTGTTTGACAGGACTCTGATCTGCCAGGTGTTCGTATCTTTCTAGAGCGTAGGAAACAGAATCATCAGAGATCAGGACAGGGATGCTACTGGTGCAAGGGTCAGAAATTTAAACAACAACCAAAAAAAA
>NW_010335123.1:0-303 GCF_000700745.2 Antrostomus carolinensis
AAAACCTTGCCATGCAAACCCAATAAACAACTGCATATCCTTCTAAACATTTCTAGCTACTAGCCATAAGCTGGGCATAAATACATGCATCCAACTCAATCTGCCCAAGGTACAATACAGGCAATAAAACTCATTGTATCATCTAAGAGATCTGGATTACAGGATATTTTTCTTCACTGTGAGGGTGGTCAGACACTGGAACAGGTTGGCCAGAGAAGCTGTGGCTGGTCCTCCCCGGGAGGGGTGTCGGCCAGGGTGGATGAGGCTTTGAGGAACCTGGGCTAGTGGAAGGGGTGCCCGCTG
>NW_010335123.1:320-1812 GCF_000700745.2 Antrostomus carolinensis
TGGAAGGTGTCCCTGCTGCTGGCAGGGGGGTTGGAACTAGATGATCTCTAAGGTCCCTTCCAACCCAAACCATTCTATGATTCTATGATATTCATTTAAAACCACTGTATCACCAATCACTGAAGCAGATGCTTTAGCAAGTAAGATCTTTACAGATGCTCTTCAAAATAATGGCCTGAATTATTTTCGGCTGGGATAGAACTAATTTTCTTCTTAGTAGCTAAGAACAGATTTTCTCCTTAGTAGCTAAGAACAGCTACTAAGATTTGGATTCAGTGTGGGATTTGGTATAAGAAGAATGTTGACAATATACTGATGTTTTTAGTTGTTGCTAAGCAATCAAGGACTTTCCAACTTCCAATGCTTTGCTAGCCTGCAGGTGCAGAAGCAAGGGAGAGAACATAGCAAGGGCAACGGATCCAAACTGGCCAGTGGGATATTCCATATAATATAATATCATGCTCAGTATATAACTGAGGGTTGGCCAGGAAGCTTTCTTTCTCTCTTCCAGGACTGGGGTTTCGGGATATTCTCTGTTCCGGGATCACTAGCTGGGAACCCACTGGGCAGTGTTTGGTGGGTGGTGAGCAAACTGCACTGCGCATCACTTATTTGTATATTCCATTATTACTACTATTATCATTATTGTTTTTATTTTATTTCAATTAATAAATTGGTTTTTATCTCAACCCACAAGTTTTCTCACTTTTACCCCTTCTGATTCTCTCTCCCATTCCCTGGGTGGGGGAGGGCGAGCGAGCAGCTGTGTGGTGTTTGGCTGCAGGATGGGTTAAAAACACAGCATGGCCCTATATGTTTTTTTGGGTGACAGTTACAATAAGTAATAATAATAGAGAACGAATCTACTCTAATTAAGGTTTACTGCTTAATTAAATAGCTGCTTACTGTTTAAAAGGATTATTCCTCCAAACTCAGCATGCCCATCAGCTCTACTTTGCTGACTGATTTCAACCCATGGGATTCCATGAGAAAATAAAAGGAAAAGTGGTAGCAAGAGCTGCTCTGACTGCACAGTACCCTCTGCCTGAAGGAACACTAAGCAGGAAATGGGCATTTTTGGTGTTTTGGGCATTTTCACCCTCCAGTCACCACCCAAACAGCAGGGTGGTACTAACTGGCACTCAGACTTCCTCAAGCTACCAACAACTGGTAAGACTCCTTAAGTATAGCTGCCAAGTTTTTGTTTTTAATTCATTAAATAAAATGTTACAAAACTCCAATACAACTAACAGATGGATTTAAAAAAAACCAAACATAAACAAAAAATGTTGTTCTATATGCAGAGAGGGAATCACGGTATTACTGTTTGTGCAGAGCCCAGCAATATGCAACTGTTCCTCCTAAGCATTATGCCAACACAAAGAAACACGTAGAAAAAACAACCTGTAATAAGCTATCCGATGTCAAAACATTTCTTTATCTTGGGCAGAGGTGGAGCAGAAGTTATTTTTTTAAAAAAAGATAACAAAAA
>NW_010335124.1:0-845 GCF_000700745.2 Antrostomus carolinensis
CAATGGAGAGATGGAGCAAAAAATAGTGGGTGTTATGAGGAAAAAATGGGGTTTCTTGAAAGAAAAATGGGGTTCTTAGTAAAAAAAAATAAGGAGCTTTTAATAGAGAATTGTGGGATTCTGAGGAAAAAAAAAAGAGGGGTTGAAGGGAAAAAAGGTATTTCTTATTTTTAATAAAAGAGGTTTGCAGTGGTTTTTAAGGTAGAAAAACTTCAGTCTCCTGAAAGCAGCAGGACTGGACGCCTGGATAAGGAGCAGCAGCGGGCGCCTGTGTCAGGGGGATCTGCTGGTGGCTGATGAGGGATGAGCTGATGATGAAGCTCTTCCCACAGTCACCACATTTGGAGGTCTCTCCCCAGTGTGGATGCGCTGGTGGAAACAAGATTGGACTTCTGCTTGAAGCTCTTCGCACAGTCACCACATGTGTAGGGTCTCTCCTCGGTGTGGATGTGCTGGTGGCAGAGGAGATATGAGCTGCAGCTAAAACTCTTCCCACAGTCGTTGCACTTGTAGGGCTTCTCCTTGGTGTGGGTGAGCTTGTGCTGCTTCAGTTGAGAGCTGTGTCCAAATCTCATCCCACAGTCGTTGCACGTGTGGGGCTTCTACCCAGTGTGGATGTGCTGGTGTTTGATGAAGGATGAGCTCAGCCTGAAGCTCTTCCCACACTCATCACACTCATAGGGTCGCTCACCGGTGTGGACGCGCTTGTGAGTGACAAATGCTGAGTTCCACATGAAGCTCTTCCCACACTCACTGCACTTGTGGGGCTTCTCCCCAGTGTGGATGTGCTGGTGGCTGAGAAGATTGGACCTCGGCTTGAAGCTCTTCCCACACTCATCACACTT
>NW_010335125.1:0-41674 GCF_000700745.2 Antrostomus carolinensis
CTCCCCAGGTTAATGCAGACTGAACTCTGACAGAACCAGAGTTGGCACCCAACGACATCTTTGAGATCATCTTCTTCAACCTGCAGACCCTGAGCACGGACCACACCAGATACACCAACTACAAGTTCCAGATACAGCATACAACAGAGACTACACACCATCCTCCTGCTGTGTCCAGTGTCACTCATTTGTATAGTCTGTTATCACTGTTGTTATCATTATCATTTTCTTTTAATTAGTAAATAGTTTTTATCTCAACCCGTGAGTCCTTGCCCTTCTCTCCAAATTCTCTCCCCTACTCCCTGGGTGAGGGGCGGGTGATAGAGCAGGCTGTGTTTGGCTGCAAGCTGCAAGCAAAAGGGTGAATCCACCCAAACCACCACAAAGCTAAGTTAGCTCTCTGCGTGTTTATAGATATATGCGTACATACTTTAAAATTTTAAATACAAAGTACGAATAGGATTGTAAGTACAGTCCAGAGGTAAAGGGTATACTGCTTACAGTATACAGCTCAACTGATGTGCACCGTGCATAAGTGAACAAAGGCAAGACAGCTGACCAAAAAATCAGAATCACATGAACAAAAAAGAAAAGGGCAGTGTGGTAAGAAATACGGCCTCAGGAAAAAGAGTAGTTCAAAACAAGAAATTAGGCTAAATTGCCAGACTGATTAAGTTTTCAGGGTTACATTTTTTAAAATTGTATTTCTGTGTTACATTTATCTATGAAGGTTGTTAACAATATCCTGAAATGAATAAAAATGGGACCATGAAAAAATGAATTAAAAAAACCATACACAGAGGTGCAAATCTACACAGATGGCAATATGTGAGTATTTTATGCAAAGAGGTTACAAATAATGAAACAGCTGTCAAAATAGGAGTGAAAGAGGTGTAGGTGAAAACAAAGAGTTTGACTTTGAACCAATAAAGGTGGTAATCAGAGTAGGAAGTACAGAATGGCGAAGCCGCACCTCAAGCACTGTGTTCAGTTTTGGGCCACTCACTATAAGAAAGATACTGAGGTGCTGGAGCATGTCCAGAGAAGGGCAATGAAGCTGGTGAAGGGTCTGGAGCACAAGTCTTCTGGGGAGCATCTGAGAGAACTGGGGTTGTTTAGTCTGGAGAAGAGGAGACTGAGGGGAGACCTTATTGCTCTCTACAACTACCTGAAAGGAGGTTATAGCAATGTAGGTATCAGTCTCTTCTCCCAAGTAACAAGATAGGACAAGAGGAAATGGCCTCAGGTTGCACCAGGGGAGGATATTAGGAAAAATTTCTTAACTGAAACAGTTGTCAAGCATTGGGACAGACTGCACAGGGAACTGGTGGAGTCACCATCCTTGGAGGCTGTTAAAAGACATGTGGACATAGTGCTTAGGGACATGGTTTAGTGGTGGACTTTGCAGCGTTAGCTTTATGGTTGGACTCAATGATCCTAAGGGTCTTTTCCAACCTAATTGATTCTATGATTCTATGAAAAATAAAGACTCAGATCAAATACTGCCAGTGTAGACAGTTTTGTATAGTCAGTAATATAGTAATAATTCATTTCCTTAACACACACATAATTTTAAAAATTAATTCACTACACAGTAGCTGCAGGGAAGAACTAAATGAACTGTAATAATTTTATATGCTCTTTAAAAAGTTTCGTAAACAACGAGACTTGCAAAATAAGCAGGTATGTAAATGCAAAGCTGTATCTTCTCATACTACAATTTTTAAAAAATAAAACCATGTTTTAAGTTATTGCAAAAACACTTTAATGAGACTAACTTTTTGTCAAGTAATCTGAGGAAAGTAAATCACAAATAATTAAAAATTAATTGTGATAAGTTCATTTACAGAAATTCACATTTTTACTTTTAAGAATATCACAGCAAATGGTATTTGTTCCTCTGAAAATAACAGATTTTTCAGATGATGGCATATAAACAGTAAGCAGACTAGTTCTTGTGCACTGAGAGATCATGCAAAGGTTCCAAAAACTGCCTTGGAGTCAGGAGTCTAATATATAATACTACTTAATAAATATTAGTACAGTTGCAATCTAATCTCTCAATGTTGCTATCATAAACACTTATCACTCCTAATTTTAACATGTTTTTAAACTTCGGATAAAATGTCACACTACTTTTTAGATAAGCTGCCACTTACTCCTTCCTGTGGTTGTAGGGAGATGAGGAGATACAGTGCAGTTATTTTTCAGAAGGTCATGCAGTGCAAAATAATAATCCAAATGTTAATTATCACTTTTTTTCATGGTACAATCAGCTTCAACACAAAGTTCCTTTTTTTTTTTTTCAAATTATGACATAATGACAGGGTTAAAGTGCATCATTACAGACTGATTCTGTCATTGGCATTTACTAATTTATTAGAAGTTTAAATGATATGTCAACTGCAACAGCAGTTTGGTGACCTCGACATCTATCTAGGAACTTCACTGAGACTACGAATTCATTCTGCACAGTTCAGTTATAACACTATCAGCTGTTCCTCTTTTTCCCTGCCTATGACTGATAGTACTAATATGTTACCAGTTTATGAATATGTCAAGTAATAGACCCATCCTTACAGTAAATACTTTTAGAACAGAAATCTAAAAAGTATTCTATCTTATTATTTTCCTGAACACACAAAATTATTATTACCTATGCATGTTGATCCTTCTATTTTTTTAAAGAAACATCATTCAATTTGTACTTCTATTCAAGTAATTTTAAAAAGCATACTTTTGAAATCTCCATCCCCAAACGTCAACGGATAGGCTCCTGGCTTTTCAATCTTGTACATTTCCTCTATAAAAAGGATTTTACAATCATTTATTGTGTCTTCTGGGCCTCTGAAAAACAAAAACAATAAAAAGTACATTCAACTTGGTTCCTCAGACCTCGATTCTGTATTTTATGAATCCTAAGCAATGAGATAAAGCTAACTAGTATCATTTTTTTCCTCACTGATAGGGTATTTTATTTCAATTCACACACAAAATCCAGTCTAGTACTGTAACTTATAAGAAAATCAAAACACATACTTAAAACTTGCATAAAGAATACTCTGTTACCCTCAGACTACCTGGCAGCTGAGTATGTCCTTACTCACAGCCATCCATAGCTGTGCAATTCTACTTCAAAACCGCAAAATGGTTTTTTGGCTGAACACATCAGACCAGACAAAATCATATTCTCTCAAATACAGCATATCAAAAAGTATTATAAAAGTATAGTGTCAGAAATTAACCAGAAACATGACTTACACAATAACAGACACTAAATGGAACCCACAGAGTAAGAAAAGCAATAGAAAGCTTCAAAAGCCTTTCTATGACTTTTAAACGTTTTGGAAACCTAAAACACAGTCCTGCAAAGACATGTACAATACTGAATTATGTACTGTGAGTAGTCCTGTTAATGTCACGTTCCGGGGCAAAATCTGTTCACTGTATCTCAGTGATGAGTAAAAAATACTCCATGACTCTAATGTCAAAATATTTCTAGAGAAAGATTAGGAAATAGTAAATGTATAGTAAAGGTTTTCACCTCCTCTTATTATAATCTCTTTCTATTTAATAATATTCTAATTCAAATGTAAACGTATCTAGGAAGAAAAGGCCATAAAAACACCAACAGTTTTAAAACATTCTCTTTTCTTCCCTCCTCAGAATGATACTGTGCCTTCTTCAACTGCCTGTTCTCTTACCATTGTCAATTTACTACCTAATATCTAATTATGCAGGACTTTTCAGTATAACCTGCATTGGAAGTATTAATTACTGAACATAGTCTCACTGATTTCATTGAATCACAGGTGTCATTGATTTCAGAATTGAGCAGTTTTACACAAGAGAAAGCAATTTAGTAGCTGGACAGTTCTATTTCTTGCAGGGTGAGACCCAGCAATTAAAACAAACCAAACAAACAAACCAACCAGAAAATCTGAAGGAGATTTCACTGCTGAACTTCTGTACTCTTGAAAAGTTAATCTTAATTCTGTTGCACTGCTGCAGTCCCTGTTTTGTTTCTAGAAAAATACTTCAAAATCTGAAACTACACAAGCAACTAAACAAATACAGACCACAAATAACATAGCTTGAATTAGTAAAATTATAAAGTTTAACATTTTACCAAGACTGTGATGTTTGTAGTTAAAATGTCCAGTGAGCATCATGCAACACAAGAAATAAAATAATTTTTTTCTTTCCCATAAAGACATCACATGTGCTGGACATAATATAGAAGCAGTAGCCCACAGTCGGCCAAGTTAAGAAAAAATTAAGATCATACAGTTTTTTGAAGGCTTTATTATGAATGTAAAAACCAACTGTTGTATCAGTCACTGTTCAGTATTTGAAGGAGGTTGTCTCTTCAGAAACAGGAAAATAATGAAAATATGTAACTCTAAAGATAATGATTAAATATTGGCTTTGGAGACTATTTTCCAGGTGAAGACCACCAGCAAGTTAAAATGCTACATTTCTTTCAAACATTTAGAGAGTATGAGAGTATGTCTGAATCAGGTTTTGAAGGATATCTGAAAGAAACAAATCACAGAGGTGACCTGAAAACCCTTCTGAAGAAAGTCAGACAGATAGCATATCCCTATAAAAAAGGTCTAGGCTGCAAAACTAAATGAAACTATAGACAGGTAGGGAAACAAGGTATTAGGTTCATATTAAATAAGGATGACCATAATAAAAGAACACCCCCAGAAACACGAGGCTTCAGTCTGGGATCTGCTACTGCCCACGCTACCTCGTTGTTTGCTCTCATCACTTCCCTTGTGCTGACTCCAGCTCTTGGACTCTGCCACATGCTGACTTAACTAAGGCAGAAAAAAAAAAAAAAAAGCCATGGAAAAATCACAGGCAGCAAAACACTTTTTGGTAGCCCTGAGCATGGCAGTGTTTGGGTCTCCATGAAACTGGTGTTGAGAGGACTCTGATAGTGTCTTGATTCACTGTAATTGTCTTTTAAGTCTATCCACAGCTGTTTACTTTAGCATCTGTATTTATTTTGATATTTCATCTTGCTTGCAGTTTTTGGAGGGAAAATATTCCCCATTGTTGGCTATATGCATAAACAGCAAATTGTATCAAATTTCATTGGGATATTTCAACAGAACAGACAAATGCTATATGACTGAAAATACATCCCCACTATTCAGAGAACAGTTTGTTTTCCTGACCTGGAAAGTAATGTATTTAAGAGAATCTTCATTTGCCCCCTAGAGGACATTAGTTAAAAGCAGTTCTGGCCATTGTGGGTAACACCCCTCTGGTTTAAGTTTCTATACAGCGCAGTGAACACAGGAAATCTGATTTTCTGCACCTCAGTCTGGATGAGACCACACGGACCACAAAACACTGGACACCAGCTTCTGTTATGACAGCGTATGCCTCTGACAACATAAGGTTATGGAGATACTTCCAGTCCGTGAGTGGCTATAGTACTTCTAATTCCTCCAGCTGTTACCAAATCTGCAGCTCTACTTGAGGCACAATTTCCAGGTTTAAGCACTTAACTATAAATTTGTCCCTGAAACAGACAGAAGAGCGCTCCCAAGAATGACCACTTCTCTAAAAGGACTGTGAGTGAAGGTGAAAGTGGAAGCTTCTCTCTTCCACAGCAGCATGCGAAGACATTTTTACTTATCTGCAACACATCCCCACTAATTTACAGTCATAATAGCACTAAACATTCAAATGACAAATTGTAAACATAATCTCTGGCAGGAAAACTGAATGAACAAATACAGACTGAGCTTCTCAGAGCATCAACGTTTCCCTGCTTATTCTCTGTACCTTGGAGAGTCTTTTCTTAACTGCCTTATACTTTTGGTAAAATCCCAGATTATTTAAAGTTCAAAACAAATCTCCTGACACTCCTTAAATCTATAAACCTAGTTATGTTAGGATCTTCATTAGCTATACCACTCCTTGCCTGCCTATCTGGCTTGAATCCTCTAGAACTTATTTATAACATAATTCGAAGTAGTGAATCTATTTTAAAATCAAAATATAGAATCATGCCTTCTTTTGCCAGTAATGTGAAATTTTATATTCACATAAAAAACACATGTATTGGTTTGTATATCTGTATGCTTACAAAGTAAAAGACAAAAAATAAACAAGCACACCTTAAACTTTAAGCAGATCTGTATGGAAAAGTCAAAATAGTCATAGAAGTTCAATAATATACTTGATATGAATTAGCATACAACTACATGTGCATCTACAGAAAATCTGAAGCATAATTTATTAAGTTAAAATCTTGTCAAAAGTGACAGTCCCAATATAACAGCTACAAACATGACTTAAGCCATGTCATGGGATACAGAGATATTCTTAAATTCCAGTACACTTCAGACAAATTTCAGCATATTTGCAGAGTGCATTTTTCCCCAATTTTTTCATCTTGCAAATCTTCATTGTGTATGTAGTCTAAATACACTATCCTGATTAGAAGCAAAACTACACCTAGGAAAAACTTCCAAAATTTCCTCTCCTCTCTCCACACTGCCTTATTGTTTAAAGCCATTTTACTTTAATTTACCCCCTTTTTTACTGCATTTTCTCCAGAAATTTAGAGTAGTTGTTTAAAAAAAAAAAGTTTTTCATCACATGTAATTCTCTGCATGCAGTCTTTACACAAGAAGGAAGGTTGTAAAACACCATAAAGCTGTACTCACAAAGCTACAGACACTTTTGTTACTGCTATCCACATCTTTGGGAAGCAAGATTTTATTAGGAGTATTTATTAGGAGTAAATTCCACTGCTGCCAATTTAAACTATTTAAATTACTTTCAATTACAATGATTATCACACTGCTTTCTTGAAAGACACCACAAAAAGATTTATAAGTCAGTTCAATTATATTAGTGTTCCAAAACGTACCACAGCAAAAAGTTTTCGTGAAGTATACAGAAGCATGGATTTTTATCAACTTCATTATAAAAAAATCACATGTATATTATCTCAACACCAAAGTGCTGAAGCACAACATACCTTTTTTATAGGTAACTAGTTAAATAAAACAAATCCTCTAATTAATACTAGAAAACACAAAACTCTCAAAATAAAAAAAAAAAAAAAATCAGCTGACACCAACTGACCAAAGGGATATTCCATACCATAGGATGTCATGCTCAGCATATAAAGCTGAAGGATGAAAAAGGAAAGCGAGGGTGTTCAGAGTTAGTGTTTTGTGTTCCCAAGTCACCATTATGCGTGGTGGAGCCCTGCTTTCCTGGAGATGGCCGAACACCTGCCTGCCAATGGGAAGTAGTGAATGAATTCCTTGCTTTGCTTTGCTTGTGTGCATGGTTTTTCCTTTACCTGATAAACTGTCTTTATCTCAACCCATGAGTTTTCTCAGTTTTCCTCTTCTGATTCTCTCCCCTATCCTACCGAGGGAGTGAGCGAGCGGCTGCGTGCTGCTTAGTTGCCAGCCTGGGTTAAACCACGACAGTTACGTGCAGGTAACACGTAACAATTGGTAAAACCATGTTTTTCTCTCATAGCACTGCAATCCTACTGACATAAGCCATACTATTTCCCTATCTAGATGTAACTGAGAAAACAGACAGAATTTACCTCTTCTGTATCACATATTAGGCCATGGTGGACAATTCTATTTTGGGCATCTCCTGTATTTTTCCTTTGGGATAAAGGCACTCAGAAAGTAACTCTCAGACTAAGTTTTCCTTAAAAGATAGCTAGTATCTGAGCCCGAGAAAACATTTTATTTTCTGCTATGAGTTGCATAAGGAGCAAGCAAATACTATCAAATAACTTTACAAAGCTGGTATGTTCCAACAAATGCCACAGCTGCATATCTGGAACTAGAGAGAAAGATCATTGTGACAAATGATAGCTAATAATGAATGGTTAAGCCTTACCAAAGCTAAATGTCTCTGCTCAGCTAGTTGCTCTTGAAAGACTAATTCTGCTACATTAACACATACAATAGCTTTAATAATGATCAAGCTACACATAATTTGTCTTAAAAATTACAGTTATCTAACAAAATTGTGATCACATTATTCTATCAAATGCATGCAAGAAATATCCCCTTTCTTCATTTCTTCACCTAACCACACCAAAAATGAGATTAAAGAAAAATAATCTTGAGTTATACACTGCACATAGTAAATGGCACTGCATTTGAATTCCATGTAAATACACTAAATCCTTTAAAGAAATTAAATCCCCAAACAGAGCCAGACTCTTCAATACAACAGAATTCCTAATACAACTTCCTTTTAGATAGGTTAGCCACAGCCAGCTAGAAACCTTCAACTGAACCTTCATATATCTGTACTTTTGCCCCCCATACTTCTTTTTTTTAAACCTTCAGGCTGAAAAACACTCTAGATCTACATAATCATAGCTGACTAGAATTACGACAACAAGGTATTATTCTGGATATTTCAAAGGTCAACTTTCAAGAAAATAAAAGCTGTTAGATGACAATTACCACACTGATAATTCTATTAGTTCTTATAGTCTAAAAGATTTAGTTACAATTGCCAGATCTCTGTCTGGAATTCTCAGGTTTTATCACTTTACCATACTGAAATTAGAAGAAAAACATTTCATCATGCCCTAGGAATCAATGTACAATGCTGAATAAAAACAAAGGGAAATTTACTATTCAAAAAATACACACAAAAGTTACATTCGCACAAAGAATTACAATGAAGAGTGTTTAATGACAATATATGTTAGGCCTCCTGACAGCAAAACCTTACTCACACTAAGTCATGTTTACCACAGATAATTAATTCATTTGTCAGCTTCTACAGTTACTGTCAAAGAGTATTGTCCAGGTCAGCAGAGAAACAACCACAGTCAGAATAAGACCCAATAATATAATGTCGGCTACGCTCTCCAAATGTATTAATTCAGCTAATAAACAATATAATAATCAAAATGGGATCAAATCTACTACCACTTTCAGTATCTGTCTTTTCATGTGCACTACTTTGTTTACATCCCATTTATGATCAATCAGCCTCTATTCTGCTTTTGCAAAGCTTTCAGTCAGCAACTCTTTTTTTCTCTCCTGCATCAATGAACAACAGTTGGATAACTTCTTCAGAAATATGCAGTCTTTTCAAATTAGCATTCAAAACAGTTATTAGAACTTTTACTATCCTCTCCTTAGAAGCAGTTGAACTGCTAGAGAACATGTATAGTGTAGGTATCAAGAGCATTTCACTGCATCTTTACACCTTGTGCTTTCACATTTCACAGTTGCATTAATTTGTATCCTGACTTACTTAATATACACTTTTTAAAGTGAGGACTGTTTTTTAAAAACTCTTTGCTTTTGAAGTAAGAAAAACTGTTCCTGAACTGAGCTTATGAACAATTGTTTTTCAACTTTTATTCTAAAAATATTAAATTACAAATATGTTAAAATAATTAGGCTAGAGAATTAAATATGTGCTACTGTAACAAATAATCTCTACAGAAATCTGCTCTCAAAAAACAGAACTATGTTGTTACGTTCACTTAAATATAGTCACTCTAAGTCACTGTCAGCCAAAAGAATGTTTTGAAATTAAAGCAAGCACATGTAACAGCATGCATATTTCAAAAGACATTAAATGGAAAATGTCTCAATCTGATATAAAATATTGCAATGTGAAAATCAGTACTGGTTGCTTTACATTTACACACTAACTATAACTGCAGCTAAACTGTAGTTTCAAAAAACTGCAAACATTGCCTGCACAGAATGAAACAAAGGCTAAAACATACCCATAAAACAATTACAACCCTCACCAAACACAACTGTTATTTGGTTTTAAACAGGCTTGTTTTAAAGATAACTTACAAAATCTTCTCACATTAAAATAATATATTACATTGCTAATTTGACCAAATTCTGCTAGGTGGCACTGAATTACACAGAGGTTCTTTTATTTTGTGTTGTATGCAAGCAACAATATTTTCAAGATTTTTTCAGAATATTCCACACCCATTTGGTTTATCATGCAAATACAAATGCAAAGTTAAAAATGGGACAGTATTAGCCGGGCTTTTAATTCAACTTTATTTTTATTACACAAGCCACTATAATAACAAAGACACAAGACAACTTTTCAATTATGCAAAGATTTTATTACTGTGTTTATATAGTACTAAGATTAAAAAAAAACAAAAACAAAATGAAATATTTTTAAAAATCCTATTTCCCAAGATATGTTGAAGGCCTTACTATCAAAAAGTCATAATCTAATATGAATTGCTAAGGCCTTTGAAAAAAAACCAAACAAAAACCAAAATACACACATTCCCAAACCTACAAATTCTCTGTGTATCTTGTGGATACACACACAAGCCAGCCAGGATGTCATTTTTTAAAATCTCAGTAGTAGGCATAATGCTTGATGCATTTACAAAACAATATATTATAGTTTGTGGTGCCAGACTCTGGAAGCAGAGGTCTGGATGCAGCGACCATCCTTTTTACCTTAGCCTGGTATCTGTAAAGGAGACCAACGTTACAAAAGCAGGCATAAAGAGGACCTGGGAAAAGGGGAACGCCCTGGCCTGAGAGTATAGCAAGTCACATTGTCAGATCCTAATAATCTATGTACCACACAGTAGCTCGGGAGCATGACTCTGCCCTGTGCCAGGGTACCCACTGAGGAGACCGGACAGAAGGCAGTGACGATGGCCAGTGCCACCCACTGGCAGCGCCCGCGCTTTGAGATCCGCGCTGGTGCGGCGCTGTCCATGGTCCTGCAAGAAAGCGCCGGGTTGGAACCTCGGCGGTGACACCAGCTGCAACTGCTCCCTTCTTGAACTCGATTAAGTCTGTGTCTGACACTATCACAATGCTAAATGGGCACCCACAGTATGCAAATCCAGGTTCAAACACGCAAAGGTTAACACTTCTTGACCGACTGTCCATAAAGTACCAGGAAAAAAGAGCTGGTTCCCAAGAAGACCCACAAAGATGGAACCCCAAAGGCTTCATACATGAAAAACAAAGACAGAGGACCTGTGCTTGGCATCACAGGGTATGGTCCTCTGTGTTCACAGGCTGAATTGCAACACTCAGAACAATGCAGAGTCTGCTCAATACATGGTTCCAGGGGTCTGGACTAGTTAATAAACAATTTTACGCTAGAAAGAGGCAGAGCTACAAACGGGTGATTCTTATTACAAGAGGTTGGAAGTTCCTATCCAAATTTTACACTACCTTAGAATTCTGAGAGTAGATGCAGCACACATACTCATGAGCTTAAACACAGTTATAGGAAACCAACCTGGGTACCCAGATGGATTAAGTGAGAACCTAAATTTAAAAACAAAAACTCATAGGGATGCTGTCAGGATGAAAAGGCTTTCCAGAAAACAAACAATAGCAAAGGAAGAGTCTTGAAAACACAGAAACATGGTAAGCACAATAATAAAAATAATACTAAGTTAATAAATGTGCTTTAAAACAAACAAACAAAAAAAAAGGTCTGAAAGTACCCACTATAAAATAGTAAATACAAAGACATAAAGACATTTCCCATAGAATGCTTCTTAGCAAACCAAAGACAAATGAGAATTGCTTGCAAAGAAGGCCAAAACCACATTTCTAGCCTAGAAAGTTAGTAATGAATGGATTATCATGGTTTGAATGTACATGACAGCATTACTTTAATGAATAAAGCCTGGCATAAAGGATGCCAGAAAAAGCATTAATCTCATCTCACCAAGAATTCCTGAAAGTCAGAAAGTACAAAACCTACAGAAAGAAAAAGTCCTAATTACTTTGGCATTTAGAGGGCAGTTGTCGATTTCGGAATGTCTTCATTCCTCTTATTGCCCAATTGTCTTCAGACAAACTACATTAAATACCTGTGCCATGATGTCCAGTTCCATTAGTGCATGATATTAAATGCTCCACTTAAGTGCCCAATGGCTATTGCCTAATGGTAATAGAGCCTTCCTAGGTCTTATGTGTATGTTCAGAATCTGTGATGATTCCAGTATTATTAATTTTTATGTAGATCTATACAAATATTCATAGACTTTTGAATGAAACTGTTGGAGAGATTCCTCAACAAACAAGCAAGGAAACTGTGGATGGGGTAAGCAAGCAAAGGGCCTGGGGTGATCAGAAGAGAAGGAACTAGCAATTAAAAAAAAAAAAAAAAAAGGAAATGAAAAAAAAAAAAAAAAAGCAGAGGTGCAATTACTTGAATGTAGGCATGTACAGGAAGAAATGCCAGCAGAAGAGCTTTATGGGAAAGCTCTCATGCCCTTTCTGGGAATCAGCACATTTTGGTGCCTGCCTGAAACACCTATACACCAGGGCATACAGCATGGGGAACAAACGAGGAATTCTGTAAGTTTGTCTAATTACTGCAGGTCGATGACCTCATGGGATCACGGAGACATGGTGGGATAGCTCACATGACTGGGGTGCTGTGACAAATGGCTATGACCTCTTCACAAAGGACAGGCTAGAAAGGCAAGAAGGGGGAGCTGCCTCTTATGTGAGGACAGGTCAGAAGCTAGTTGAGAGCTTACAGGTCAAGATTAGCAGACAGAACATGGGTGATGCTGTAGTAGGTTCCTGCTACAGATCTCCTAATCAAGGATAAGTATATGAGGCCTTCTTCAGACAACTGAAAGAAGTTTCATGTTTACAGGACAGTTCTCACAAGGAACTTGAAGCACCCTGGTATCTGTTGGCAGGACAACAGAGCAGAACTTCAATAATCCAGGAAATTTCTGGAGTGCTGTGATAACTTCCAAACACAGTTGAGCAAGGAGAGGTGCACTGCTAGACGCAGTACTAAGAAATTAGGAAGAACTGGCCATGGGACATAAAAGTCAGGGCAGTTTGGCTGCAATGATGATGAGATGATAGATTTTAGGAACCTTTGAGCAGATAGCAAGGTAAAAAGCAAGACAACTCCGGATTTCAGGACAGGAGACTTGCCTCTTCAGAGATCTGCTTGGAAAAATAAGATGGAATACAACCCTAGAGAGAAGGGTCCCCTAGAGCTGGTTGATACTCAAGGATCACCTCCCCCAAGCTCTAGAAAGGTCTATCATGGTATGCAGGAAATCAAAGGCAGCAGGAAGCCTTCATGGATGATCAAGGAGCTCCCAGAATAAACTGGCTTTAAAAGGAAGTGTGTAAGAACGCTGTTAAGGAAGGAGGGGTAGCTGACCCAGGGTGGAGTATTGAGTTCCTGTCCAATTGTGTAGGCATAGTTGGGAGAGCCAAGGTTTACCTTGATTTGAATCTGGCAAGGAATGTGAAGAGCAACAAGGAAAGATTCTACAGCTTAAAAAAAAAAAATAGGAAAGGAAAACTAAATGGGGGCCCACTGCTAAATACAGCAGGGCCTCTGACAACAATAAATGCAGAAAAGGCCAAGGTACTCAGAAACCGCCTTTGCCTCAGTGTTTCCTGGTAAGACAAACATTCAGGAATCCCAGGCCCCTGTGACCAGAGGGACTGTCTGGAGCAAGGAAGACTTAGCCTTAGTGGAGGAGGATTAGGTTATGGAGCACTTAAACTGGACGTATGTAAGTCTATGGGGCCTAACAGATTGTACCCATGAGAGCCGAGGGAGCTGTCCGATGGCTGGACAAGGCTACTCTCACTAATCTTTGAAAGGCCATGACAACTGGGACACCTTTCTGATAACTGGAAGAGAGCAAATGTCACTCCTTCCTTGAAGAAGGAAGATCTGCTGACAGACTGGTCAGCCATAACTGAATCCCTGGGAAGGTGATGGAGCAAATAATCCTGGAAATAATTTCCAGGTATAAGGACAAGAAGATGATCATGAATTGTGAGCATGAACTTACAAAAGGGAAATCATGTTTAACCATCCTCACAGTCTTTTATAATGAGGTCACTTGCTTGGAAGATGACAGAGGAGGAAAAGATGGTCACGTCCACTTTGGTAAGGCTTTTGATACTGTCTCCCATGGCACCCTCACATATAAGCTGGCCTGGGTTAGGTAAGTGCACAGTAAGGAGGTCTGAAAATTGGCTGAATCCACAGGATTGTCACCAATGGCACAAACTGCAGTTGGAGGTGAGTTAACAGCTCCCCAGGGGTTGACCCTGGTACCAGTACTTTTTAACACCCTCATTAACAACCTGAATGATGCCAACTGAGCAGACTCTCAGCAAGTTCATAGATGATGCAAAAACAGGAGGAGCCACCAATATCAGATGCATGTGTCACTCTTCAGAGTAGCCTGGAGAGCTGGACAGAGAGGAATTCCATTACAGTCAAGTCCTGCACATAGGGAGTATCGCAGGCACCAGCACATGCCAAGTGCTAACTGGCTAAAGAACAGCTTGGTTGAGAAAGACCTTGAGGAACACATCAACAACCTGACCATAAACCAGGAATGTGCCCTTCTAAAGAAAGAAGGTCAACAGCTTTCTGGACTGGACTGCATTAAAGATGAGCATTGCCAGCAGGTAGAGGGAAGGTGAATGTTCCTCACTCCCTTCCACTGGTAAGGCCAGGTTTGAGCTGGCAAGATAGATTGGTCCAGTAAAACAGACATGGGCTTACGGGACTGGTTGTAGAAAAGGGCCACAAAAAATAATTCAGGGATTGGAACATCTCTGATATGGGAGTGTTTAGCCTTGAGAAAAGATGGTTTGTGTGTAGAGGGCTCTTATCCACATGTAAAAACAGGAAGCCGGACTCCTCTCACTAGTGCCTGCTCTCAGGACAAGAGGTAACAGGCACAAACAGAAACACAACATTCCTTCTGACCATACAAAATACCATTTTACAGTGATTGTCCAGAGAGGTTGCTGAGTTTCCACCCATAAAGATATTCAAAACCCAACTGCACACAGTCCCAGGCAATCTGCTCTAGATGACCCTGCTTGAGCAATCTCAAGAGCTCTTTTCCATCCTCAATGACTCTCTTAAACGTATACATCTATTTCACCACCATTTCCTTTTTATTTATTTTCATAACACTTTTCCTAATATTGTGCTCACCACCACTGCCTTTGCCTTTTTGCACTTAAGTTTCTTTTCTTCTGTTATTCCTCTTCTGTTTGGAATTAACAGAAGTAATTAATTCTTAAAGTAAAAAATAAATATGCAGAACTAATTCCTCCTGCTTCTTTCCTTGGCTGTATGTATTTGCATACACACACTTGAGATCCAAATCCCTCTTTTACCAATCCTAATATACCTCTTGTTCCCACCACCCTGTACCCTTTGCTTTCCCTGCACATGCCAACACCTCACTTAACCATGGGTCAAAATGACCCTTCACCACCCAAAGCTCTACTCACCAGGTTGGCCACCCTTTTGGCATAGATGCTCTTGCCCACTTGAGGATCAAGGACTTTCAGGGACAGATGGGAACCCACTTATGGGTCCCGTGGTATTAAAAGTCAAATACCCGTTGCCATGAGCTGTGCAATTAACCAGGTTTTGATCCGCAGGATTTGCCTACTTCTTTCCCTTGGGAGGATTTGTCCTCCAAAGTCTTACCATTTCACCAGTAGGATTGAAAAGTATGAGAGAAAACACTATCTCTAGTAGGACAAACCTGGTTTGCAACTCCACTTTTAAAATTTCAAGACAAAAGAGTACATTCAAGACAGTACATTCACAGTCTAAAAGACTCAATATAAATTACAAACACCTAGTCTTACTTTCCCTCTCTTTTGGGAAAGCAAACTGAAACACTCAATCAAGTATCAGTTTCTCCATATTGTCAGTTAAGAACAGACAATGTGCAGGGAAATGGCACAAAGGACAAATAAATTATTTTTTATGTTCTCTCTTTAAGAATCAGGAAGTGGGAAGTAACAAGAGATAAAATATGTCTTCCATGTAAGAGAAATAATTAGAAGTAAGCAATCTTAAAACTGTAATCCTTCCACTCCTCCCTGTACAATGGAACCTCCTGAAGATTTGTTTTCTTTAAAGCAGGAAAACAAAGCTTGCAGGTAAAAAAAGTGCATCAAGGAATAACTATGATCTGTGTAGAACCTGGCCATGATAGCTATTCAGGGAGTGTTTGTAAAATGGAAATTTTTGACCAAAGATAAAGAAGGGAAAGGAGAAAGAGGAAACATTAAAAAAGAGTATCTATAATAAGAGGTCAGTCAAAGACACTTCAAAACATACTCAATTCTTTCTACACTTTCTGGGTTTGGTTTCAGAGGTGCTCAATCAAGGTACTGTATCTTATTTATGACCTCGGTGGAGAGGACAATTACTACAGTGAGTGGTTAAAACAATCACTGTTCATGCTCTCTTCATGAACTACTCTGTCAGATACAGTTCTTCTGTCTCTCACATTTGACAGAAACACCACATCCTGGGCACCAACCTTATTCCAGTCCTAGTAGCTGACAGTGTTTTCCAGTACCTTCTGAGCAGTTTGTCCTGCACCTCAGAATTTTTTTTTTCCTGCATAAGAGGAGGCACTGTATGCTACTCAAAAGTCTCTTTAATAATATTCTGTCCTGAGATCCATTACATCTTTTAACTCTTGAGTTTATCCTGAAAAATGAAAACACAACTGAAGCAAGATTAAAAACCTAATCTGGTATTCAAAAATAAACAGCTTGATTTCCAGTAAACTTTGTTTCTTATGTTCAAACAGATAATTCTTTTCACACACACACACACACACACCCCCCTAAACATGAGTACTTTTGTCCAACAGGATAACCAAATAAGAGTCAAAATACTCTTCCTGTTGTTAGTCATTCCTGTTAAAAATTGTGAGATTATTACCTAAGGCTGTGTATCACAAAAAGAACCATCTCTAGCTGTAGAGACTAGGGAAAAGCAGTTCACAGAAGTGCTTAAGAAGCTCTAGGCACCACCTCTACAGAACCACCATGAAAAATCTCAGCAGACTTCTTGGAAAATCAGAATCTATCTTGGTTTGAAACAGTTGCATTGATTCAAAAGGAGGTCCCTTCTTCAAAGGAGGTGATCAGCTCCACTGAAGTTATAAGAAGAAGAGGAAAGATGGACATACAAACTCACTCTTTCAGAAGTTTTATTGCCTAGAAGAAATATGCCATTTTTATGTCTGTTCAAGAAAACTGTAGGCAAGTTCTTCAGCAATTAGAATTCTTATTAGGATACCTGCTGAAATAGCATTAAAGCTATTTTTAAAAATGGCTCCAAGTAAATCTTGATAATAGTCCACGTATCAGCAAAACAACATCTTCCCAGACAGTCAAACAGTAACAGTCAAAGATGCTACATTGAAACCAATAAACTGGGAAGTTATTTGGGGTGGGAAACTATACCACAAAAGTATACGAACATCAGTAAGGGATAAACCATGTAGACAGAAATTCCAGGCCTAAGAGCACCCATAAAGTATGACAACAACTGTGATACTTTGATTATTGCAATACATATTGCGTGGGATAGAAAAATAACAGTACCATACTGCCTAAGTGTCAAAAAAAAAGGTACAACAGCCAGTAACTTATCTTTTTTTTTTTTCACCAGCTAGACAGAAATCCACAGAAGCACAAGAATTCTTGAAATCACCCAGAACAATGTGCAAAACTTGTTTCACATGTTAGTTCATCATTCTGTAATGTGTTTAAATTCTGTACCTTTGCTAAGCTATAACAGTAAGTATTACGTACAACTTCAAAAAACAGAAGTTAAATATAAAAGGAAAAACTTGTTCAAAAGAAGTAAAAGGAGCACCTAAGAGTAAAATCTGTACGGGTAGCATAAAGACTGTGTAAAAATATTATAACGCCTTCTGAGAAAAAAACATGCAAGACATGCATAAAAGGAGTCTAAAAGAAGGTAAACAGGAATGGATGCTACAAAAAAAAAAAAAAAGAGCAGAAATCATGTTCAAATGAGGAGATAAGCTTCAGAACTAGTCTATGTTACACAGAAAAACATAGTAAGTATATTCAAAAATTAGAGATTGATCTGAAAACAAAACAATTCTTCCTTTTTGGGAGCAGGAAGCCTCACACAAAAACCTGCAGAACTAAAAGATGACAAATATAAAACTGAAAATTTAGGACCCTTTCTATTACTTTCCATTACTGCAGCTTGGGTAAAGACCTAAAATTCATTAAATATTCACTTAGTCAGAGGTATAAAATCTGGAAAGCGAACAGATTTTTCTGATATTCTTGTATAACTCCAAAGGCTTAAACAAAATATAAGTCCTGGTACTGACAGAGTCCTTGTTAAACTTAAACTTTCAAAGGCTGACTGAAGAAAAGTAAGAGCTGATTTTGTGTCTATCTTGAAGTCTAGCAAGGAGAAAATGCAAAACATCATTTGAACAACTTTGGTTTGATTTGGTATGGTGACTTTACTCATGTCAGTCAGATCCAATATTAAAATAAATTGTTAAAAGTTTGCCTCACAACTACCCACCAGTAACAGGCATTTAATACACGCCCTTTGAAGTGCGAAGAAGACAAGTGATATGACCCTGGATTACAAATAACTGCTTTCATCATTAAACAGAAGATCTTCCCAAAAAAGAAAAATAGAGGATGGTCAAAGATAGAGGTACACTCTGAAAATAAGTTAAAATCAGTTCAGAGGTACCACACACAGAGAACATTCTGAACGGTAAGCCTGCACACATAGTTATGAGACCCCTATGGTCCTAGGCCCATGTACATTCCATGGTCAAAGCACTGCTGTTTCCCTACTGTTTGTATTTGAGGCAAGTAAATCCAGTTTGGACAGATTTTAGAAATCCTGCAAGTACAGATTTCAGTTGCAATGCAACTACAGTACAAGTGAGAATTATTAATATGTGGTCAATTCTTCTGTATCATGATGTTTTTCTGCCCTGTTCAGTTTCAATACCCTCTTTGTCAATATTCTCTAATCCATATGTGTTTCCCAAAAGATGAAATAGCGATGACAGACTGTATAGGACATTTCTTTTAGGTTATGACTGAGACATGAGTAAAAGTAACACCTAACAAACACGCATGGCAACAGATTCAGTAAAAAAGAAGTACTCAACACATGTTCTAACGGCTCCAAAGCATTACCACAAATAGTACATGTTCTTGTTATTTCCTGTCATTGTGTCAACAGCTTAATGAAATTTTGTCAAAAGGAACTGAGATCAATAAGTCAAATATTCAACTACTGCATACAAAATAGTTTTATACAAAGCCTCTTTGACGTATACTAGAAAGGCAAAAAAGTCCAAGCCATGAATATATATGAAGCAACCTAAGAATTCTGCCTCCCTTTACTGTCTAAGGTTGTTTTTAAGTAGTACACAAATAATTAGTCATTAACACATAATCAATTAACCACGAATATATACTACTCATAAAGCATTCAAAATAGATTTCACCTTTATTTAAAACAATTAACTAGTGCTAACATTATGGTAAAAACTCATGATAACATATCAACAATAAATTATAGAATTCTCACATATTAATTATATTATTAGAGACAAAAATAATATTATAACATAACTATAATTCTAAGCTAATTTATATTAATATAAATTTGTATTATTTATAAATTTATATTATACTAGTATATTAATAAACACTGAAGTATTAAGAGATTGTTTTTTATTCTGCAAACCAACATACCTGAAATGCGAAGTCATTCTTGTTGCAGCATGTTACTTACACAAGCTTATGAATACTAGCAGAGTTATCTTGTACTTTTACTGCCAGTTGAAAGAATGACTTAGGTAGCACACATGATACAGAATTATTAATTGATACATTTCAGAAATGGCAAAGCTCAGATAACCTTACTTTCTGCAAACTAGTTGATTCATGCATATGCAATCTATCAACACGTAAATGAAGCCTGAATTCATAGTCACGAAGAAAATTCACCGAAATAAGATTCCATTTGAAAAATGGACTTAAATTCCCCACCTTAGAACAAGGTTATTTCTCAGCTGTGCCTTCCCCGCCCCACACACCCTTTTAGAGGATAGTAAGTGGGGAACCCCATGATACTTGACACAGTACGCACAGTATCTGAAGTTACCATCTTCAAATTTGAAGCACAACTATCAGCTTATTTAGATTTAAAAAACTACCCTATAAAGTTCCAATCAGCATGAACAGAATATTTTATTAGCCAACACATGCTTGCTTTTGCCGATATAAAACATATTTTTATTATCATATTTCAATAAATGGGAAAAACTGAAAGAATTCATGCAGACAAGTTTTAAATAATATTATCAACAGAGATCTGAACTTCATGTAAACTGATATACGGACAGTTCTGTTTGCAGAAGGTCATTAAGTCCATCTATGATTCAACAAATGCCTTACAAATACTAAATGCACTACAATAAAAACTTTCGTCTTTCCAGAGTGGCTTCCAGTTCTTAATCTCTTCCCCCTTCTAAGCTAATAATTCAAACTACCTACTCCATTTCTTCCTGCTTTACATTTAAAGGGGTTTTTTTGCTTTGCCTACAAAACAAGTCCATATGCCTGCTCTACTTAATACATGATGGTCATAATGCACTGAGATTGTCTTAAAACTCCTGTTATTCTAAGATTAAAAAACAACCAAAAACCAGATTTTAACTTACTTGTATAACTTACCAAGTCAATGTCTTTCCTATTTCCAAGATCTAGGCATGATTGCATTTTTTACACAAGATGCTGAATTGCACCTCATCATAAGACTTCTGTGTGTCTCTTCCAATTATGTCCCCCACTAAGTCTTCCTATAGATACAGCAATTGTCCCTTTTCATAAAGAAAGCTACACTAATATGTGAATAGTCCAACTCATTTTAAGGAATATACTCCCAGAACAATGATACTACTCATTGAGTAAATGTGGGACAGGCCAACATTAAATCCATCATTTCTTTAAGTAAAAATAAATTTTCTAGTTTCATTTTAAAATCAGTTTCACTCCCAAAACATATAAGTACTCATACACCCCTCCCTTCTGCAAGGATGGAGGTGGTAGACTGGATCCAGTCTTTTCTATCAGAAAATGAGAACATTAAAGGAATGAGGAAAGCTAATGAGGAGGAGGGTTTACAGTGAATTCATCAAGGAGACTGTCAGTAAAGATTGGTCATCTGTTAATCTCTAAGAAGGCAATCACACAGCTTACTGACATACAATAGTAATATCATATGTATTTCTACAGAAAACACTGTTCCTAAAGAACTATACACAAGTTTTAAAATGAAATAGGAAATCAAAGCAAGGATACTCAGGTGGGTTCAGCCACTTGAAAACTTGTAATTCACACATCCCACAGTTCCACATTTTACTTATCAGAAGCTGTAACACCTGCATAAATATTTTATTCTTTAAAAGTTCAACTAGCCAGTTCAGAGATTCAAGCTGTCAGAGATGACTAATACTTAGGGAGACCTAGGGGTTCACAGTTACCTCAAAAATTACTGAAAACAGATTTTTCAGTTTTCAATAGAATTGAACATATCATATATGTAAACACTGATATAAATGCATAAATATATTACATATAAATATAAAATACTATAAGTAAAAACATACTCCTATCAATTTGATTCACAGATAATACATGAAACCTTATGGTTGCTTCCAGCAGTCTCAGGAAACGTAGAAATTCTGACTCATAGCTAAGTCTGCACACTGTAAAAACCATGCATTGTAATTCCATGACTCAGACAGCTGTGGAATTGAAGTATGACATTAATTTTAATCTAGTGATGACTAGTAGATGAAAAAAAAAACAAAAAACCCAACAAACATACTTTACATGATATGTAGAGATTTTATGAGTTGGTCAAACAAATCTTACCCCAGCAGAATTTTAGCATGAACCTCTTTGTTAGTCCTTGAGATTTCTCTCAAAGAGGTAATTTCTGCATCAAACCAAAATCCTCTTTCTTCTGGAGTCTCAACATTGTAGTTAACCATCACCACATCACCCACTTTTACTTCACTCCACTTCAGAATGGTTCTTGCTCGGGGTCGAAGATTACTGGTGTCCATTTCTACTACGCCATTCTCTGGGTACCTTGAAAAGTAAAACCAACAACAGTAATGATTATAATTCCTGTAACAGTAAGAAGTAAGTCAGAGACAAGATTTTTTCAAAACTACACATTTTTAAGTGTGCTTTGGGCATGTGAGAACCATAGTGTAAAAATCTGACCTAATACCCTTCTGAAAGTTTAGTTTTCATCTACACATAGACCACAAATATGACTAATCTCAGAGGGAAAAAAAACAGCATTCATGAGTTCTCTCTCTCTCTCTCTCTCAAAAAGTATATCTATAAGCACTGAAGGACTTTTTGATTGGAATGCCATCAAGTTCAAGGTTTTGGCACACACATGGCCCCAGTTTGCTGTCAGTGAAGCCAATATTCCAACTAAAATGACGAAGAAAAAGTATCAAAGATTAAAAGTAGGTTTTTCAACTCTGCACATTTCTAACTTAGCTTTGATTTAATGCATTTGTCACATTTCCACTATCTTCAATAGCAACACACCTGGACAGTTCTTTTTAAAAATCTGACCCTACAACCACAGTATATCAAATTCATGTGGTGAATACAGTCTAAGCCCACAGTCCACGCACCATATTTAAACAAAAAAAGCCTAACTACAAAATGTAGTAAGTGAGAAACAGAACTAAATATTCTCACTGAGATGCAGCACTAACAAACTGGAAATGTTTCTCCCCTTAAATCACCAAAACAAAACATCTAGAAAGATAAACATGGGAATCATTCCTTCTCTTGACAACACACTTCTCTTGTCAATATGCAGCAAGGAATGCAGCATTAAAAGAAAATAACGGTTCCTTAAATAATAAAGAAAGTTTGGTTGATATGTTTTTCATTGAAACTTGGTGAATTTTTACACATTATTTTACATAATATTACCCACAAACTGCTAGAGTTTATAAGAGATTGCTTTCTTCTTGTGTTGGTGCATGCCATCACAGCACATATACAAAAATCACGAGAGTAATGAACAATTTCTGAAGAGCTCAAATTCCTTTCCAGGTTCCAAAGACTAGTTTAGCAGAATTAAAATAGCAATATTTGACAGCACAATTGAAATACCAATGCAAGAAAGAAAACTTCTAAGATTTATGATGTTAACTTTTCAGTTCCACACAACAGACTTCTTAAAGCCCCTGTATAAGGCAATTATTCAATGATAGTAGAGCCTGTACAGTTTGCACATGTGCTAGAAAACCAGCACAATATGGACATGATGAAAACATCGCTTGCAGAAAAAAGCTGGCCTGTTAGAAAAAGTAAAAGGATGCTAGACTAAAAAGGTGAAGTTCCTTTCTGATACTGTATTGTAAGCACATAAAGAACCTTCCATCATTTAACTAGTACTAGATGAGGTTACAGTACAAATTTAAGAGAGAAAATTAAAATAAATTCACTGCCTACAAACAACTGCTATTAAAAGTATTAATTCTTCCTTCTTAACAAACTTTGTTGAGGATGATGTATCTTATTTACATTTCTATCATGTAATTATTGGTACTTCAGCAAAAGCAATCATGCTTTACAGTTAATACATCTTTATCAAACAGCAATTAAATCGTAATGGTAAAATCCTACTCTTGGTAATAAAAGTATGGCTCTGTCTCTTTCCAGCATGCCTCGCTGTAGTGAACAAAACATGTAAAGGTCTTCTGGAAATTGCACATTTTAAGCTACTACATTACTAAGTAAATACTAAAACTTTCATCATTAACATGAGGCTCTGATAAAACTACAGCCTGAAATCAGGCTGTCTACTCTTGAATAGCTGACTGAAAGCCCAAGTTCATTTTGCTTTGTTTTATGCCTTCTATTAAATCTAACACACCAGTTTGCTACTACAGATAAGGCAGGGGGTGGGGGGGCTAGAAATGGCATTCCGTCTCCAGGAATTTCTTTGTCCTTTACCATGCACACAACTAGAGTGTGCCTTAAATTTGTGGGAAGATTTGTTAAATTTTTTGTTTAAAGAAACATGAACCACAACAGTTTAAGAGTGAATGTACCTTTAGATAAACCAATGACTAAGAAAAAAACCAAAACATATCCTTATCCTTAACTACTTACTAACCTTAAATCCAAAGAGTGTTTCTTCCCCAATATTTTTAGATCTTAATTATAAAAATCTGCATGGCAGGAATTATATCATACAAAGACAGGTGCTTAGGACTGACCCATTATCCAAATGAGTTTCATATGGCGTAACTCTCCACAGTTCCTTTTTACTTACTTTTATTTCCAATTTCAGTGTGTACTACAAAGCTGACACTTGTGCTTTTACCTTTATGTTGTGCAGCTTTCCCTTAAAAGAACTATTGAACAATTCTACTATAATAATTATGAATTTGGTAACTGTAATATCCACAAAACCCATACACCAGATTCATCTACAGGTAATAAGACAAAGCAAAAAGCAACTACAGAGATAATGTCTATTTTATTGAATGCCTGAATAATGACATAGCTTTATAGTACAACAGGCTACTAAAATTTTAAGACAGCTACGTTTGAGCTACTAGTCAGTTCTAATTATCTTACAATTAATCCTTCCTAAAGTCTGAAGAAGACAGCAAGTAAGACATAGTAAATGAAGACTCAGTTTACTTGAACTCTGAAGCAAAAACAGGGTTTAAACATCAGGAAACTAAAGAAAATAGAAAAAAAAAAAAGACATCATTTATGCATGCAGTGAAATAATCACACGAGAAGTACATATAAAATCAGTGGGATTGTAAAAATAACCAATACATATTTAAAAAGTTGTAGTGTCATGACCCAAAAAAAAAAAAAAAAAAAAAGAAAAGAAAAAAATCAAAATGTGTGACTTGTAACAGTTTACACTCATAGAAACTTAACTTTGATCTGAAAAATCTGTTATCATCTAAAAATGCAGTCCTTTCAGGTTCTTTTTCCTGGGAGATCTTTGAACAAATATATATTTTACTTAATTAAATAAGTAAAAAATTAAATTACTTAAAAATATTTTTTCCCAAATTCAGATTAATCTTTCCCACTGCTATACAACTTAAAACAGGATCTTTCCTTTCCTACTGTATTGCTTAGGAACTTCAAAGATTGTCATTGTTAACACTGACTCCACCTTGGAAGTATCAGATGAAAGAACTCAAACTTATCAGCATGACTAGAACAAGACCACTTATCAAAAGACACCACCCAAGTTCCCTTTTACAGACCGAAAGAAACTAACTGCTTTCCAAAGAAAGAAAAAGAAGGCAGACACTTCACTGAGTGAATTTTCCCCTCTTCTTGGCTAGTCACAAATTTTGGAAGAAAAAAAGAGACAGCTTACAAACAGGTGAGATTTCCCATGTCAGAATTGACGTCTCTTTTGCATCAGGTTCCAGAAAATGAATGTTTGGCTGCTGTGCCTTCACACGAAGAAAAGTGCTTTTATGGACACCAATGCTAGCAGATATTTAACTATTCACGTTTGTTCATAACTGACACCCCAGGCAGAACAGCAGAAACAGCATTTGTCCCAAGCTTTTTGAGTTAGGCTCAAGAATCACAGGGTCATGCCATATATGTTAAGCACAATGTCACTATTCCTCGTTACATTAAGTAGTAAGTAAACAGTACTTCCACGGTAAACTTGTGCCCTCAAATGTATCTAGTGCCACAATTTACTTGAGTAAGTACAGAAAAAACACACTCAAATTAGAAAATGCTACTAGCTCCATGTACGTTTTCTTAAGTTTAACACATTATTAGTAAAAATCCCACATTAACTTAAAACCTAGTCTCTTAAATACACAAGAGTAATATCTAAACATAGTATCACAAAATGGGAATACATGGACTTATTTATGTGGATAAACAAAAACATAAAGAGAACAAACATGATCTTTTAACAAGCCTCAAGAATAAAGTGAAAAACCCATTCCAGCAAGCTAACAAAGGACTACTGTTAGACATGAATGCTTACTGAAATTGCTTTCTTATTTATTGAGTTACTTTTAAAATCCTAAAATAACCCTCAAGAGAAGACAGAAACATTTTCAAAGCAGTGTTCTAATTAGACTACTGTAAGTTTGGTACAGCTGAAATTAGGATTATGAGACACAATTCAAACTTTAAACTAAATTGTAGACATGTTCTTGGTTTTCCATGTTTTTCATGACAGTTGGCACCTAATACTGAAAAAAGCAGACATCATAACAGTAAGCATAATTGTAACAGTTTAATGAATACTGCCTGTAAGTCTCATGTTAATCATTAAGCTATATTTCCCTGCAATTTTATTTTTTCCCTATAATATTTCTAACTGTAAATACTAACACTATCTTAGCAAGGATTCCTTAAGATTTCCTATCTATATAGAGTTTCCATAGCAAATAATTACCCATGAAGTAAAAATTCCAGTGTTTCTTGGCTATAGTGAGTATCTGCTTGTTCCCAAAATGCTCAAATACTAAAAAACGTATTAGCTGTATGTCAGAATATATGTAAGTCTGCTCAAGTTACTGAGAATTTGCAACATATCCTTTAACATTTTTCCTAGCTCTTATCAGAACAACTGGAACCAGAAAGAAAAGTCTTGAAACAAAAGTCAAGACTTCCCCATTCCCCTCTCCATACTAGTATTGTAAGGAATGCTAATGCAGATGTGCAATTTCTTAAACTGTTGTTTTCCAACATAAATAGAATGAAAGTATAATTTATATTCCCAAAGTCAGAAAAGTCATTCCATATACACTCAGAAATGAAGGAAGAGAAGCACACAAATAAAAGAAAAACTAACTCATAGAGGAGGTAAATCTGATTAAGGTAAACCTCAGTAAAAACTACATTCACACCCCCACCAGCCCCCAGAATTTGCTACCCGGGGAAATAATTTGCTGTAGTATTTTGAGAAAGTGAATGATACTATACTGAAAGAGCAACTAAGCCACAATTACAAATGAAGGAAAAAAAATCATTGGGATAATAAAAGCTGTGTGTTTGTGCTTCCAAAAGACAACCAGTAGGTCTGGTAATTTGTTATTACAAGAAAAAAGTAACATATTTTAAGGAATAATGAATATCAATAAAGATAAAAATCAGTCACATGGAACATAAACAAGATCTTGAAAACCTTACTTAACAACTAATAATCACAGAATTAAGTAGCTTAAACAGTGAGAAGCCATATTAATAGACTGAAGAGAAGTACCTTACTTTCCTAACGACTTTACTTTTGAGTATTAAGAAAAATTAACTCCTAGACTTACACGGTTGCACTGTGTGGACAGGGTGGATACTCTGAAAGAATACAAACTGGAAACAGCATATCAAAACAGAAGTTCAGAAGCTGTAAGAAATATATATAAGGTTGAATTTTTAATACAAACCTGCTATTTATAGTGAGTCTAGATACTGTTAATGTAATGAAAAACAGGTTTACTACACTAGCTAGCATACAAGTCACACAATTACTGAAAGACTTATTTTCTGAAAAACCGTTCCTCAGGTGTTCAATCCTGTGACTGTGCAAGGAGAATACTTACAGCTAATGAAAGACACACAAATAAGTAGAAAGAACATTTCTACCACTTAAGGGAAGAGCTAACCATCAAGAAGGTTACACTCACAGAGTGAGAGAACTGTCTCCCTGAAACTAAGTAGACTACATCCAGTGCTGCACAAGCAACAAATATGAAACAGAGTTAAGAGCAAAGGGCAAACTTTCCTATGACACAGCACTGTTTAAGACATCTCCTTACGGTGCCACATGAAGCTGCTGAAGTGTCCTACTCCTGATTTAGAAATGATTCTCAAGCACACTGGGGTGGAGACTCTACCTACAGTAACCTCAGTTAACTTTAGGATCTAAGCATGTGCTGGATTCCTCATAAGTCCTTTCAATCAAAGATTCAGCTTTCTTCTATTCAAGACAGGTACACATCTTCTTCTGTATTAAAAGACAGTTGCTCAGAGCAGAAGAAAGAAGTTATGATAGCAGCGTACGAAACTTGAGAGCATACCCTTGACTTCAAAGTCTTTAATGGCTCTTTGTGATACCAACAAATGCAAAGCTGAAACAGAAATACAGTGAATAAAGTGGCAGAAGGGGAGGAAGACAACACTGGCAGAAATAGGAACACACCCATAAACCACGCTGCCTCCAGGGAAAAGGATGCATTTGAGAACTGAATGCAGAACATGGACTGCATTCAGGCAAAAGCTCCATAGCCACAACTGGGTGCCAAGGGAACTGATAATGACTGAACGTCAGCATTGATAAAATTGATACTTTGCTCTCTCTTCCTCGCTGCTGAAGACAAGGCTCTTGAACAAACACCACAAGCTTTTTAGATCTTTGAGCTTATCAAGACCTGTGACTCCAGTTTAATCTGGAACTGAGAAGTTCAGTTCCTCTGAATGGCACTACTAGGTTTTCTACAAGCAGAACCATCCCTCTGCAGAAATATGTGTGCCATACAACTATTGCAGCAATTTAATTAAATGCTAGGCATACAGCCTCAGGAGGGTGGGGAAGGGACCGGGAAACCACAACAACAAAAACAACTCACCTATTCTGTTCCCTACAAAATCAAGGGGGCATATGTAGTATCTTCTACCTGTAGCAGTCACAGCTGGTAGCAGGGCTCTGTCTAGCCATAAGGTAGTTACCCCTTTGACATTACCATAACTAATCTCTTCCCCAGAAAGGTTAATTTCTCTTGGTTGTACCCTTTGCTAGAATAGCTCTGTCATATTCTTCCCCTTCACATTCACAACTACACTATTTAAACAAGGTAGAAAGAGAAGAGGAACAAATGAAAACTCAGCCCCTCAGAGGAGGCACACTCTTATGAAACAAATTATTAGAAGAATGTGGGTTTTACCAAACCTCAAAACTGCAAAACAAATTTTGCACAGGACTTGTGATATGTAAATCTAGCAGGATCACTAAAATCAGCTTTCTCATTTAAGGGAAAAGCAAGTCCTGCTTCATCCTTTACAAACAGTTTTTCTTACGAGAACATAGTGACCTAAAAGTTACCTTGTTGAGAAAGAATCAATGATCGATTGGATTCTTCACTTGATAGGACTGTCAAAATGTTTCCAGCCAGAAAAAAAAAAAAAGTCAGATGAATATCAGATCTGTTGATGCTGTTCAAAGGACTTTCAAAGAATCAGGTGTGGAACATACAAGCAAGCCAGTACAGACCAAGGCTCCTCAATGCACAGTCACAGGACTACGCAGAACCACTGGCTAGGGCAGCATTATCCCTCATTGAAACTGGTGGAGGGAGGGTAAACACACCACAATTTCTGGACACATTTTGGATGAAAGTTCTTAATTAGTTCTTCCTGCTCTTTGAGAGATTTTCTTACCACCCCTAAAAAACTTCAAAGTAGAGAGAAGTGCACTCCAGTATAAATTAGTAAGGCAACTAAGGCTAAGGGTGAATTTCTCCGACAAGCATAGACTAAGAGAGTTACTGAGGTGAAGTTTTCATTTTTGGATAAAACTCCCAGCTACACAGTTCTGAGATAGATTATGTCAAATAACATGTAACTCAGTCCTGCACCTATGAATACAGTATGAACACCCATGGACAGCTAAGAAAAGGAAGGAAAAGAATAGTTTCATGCCTTCACCTGAGTCAAGACATGGATCTGTGTGTTTTGGAGACAGCAAGGCAAGACAGGTCTGCCCTAGGGGACTTTGTTGCAAGAACTGGGCCTATGTTGATGGAAGACATGATCCTGAGACAGGGTTGCATAGACTTCCAGTATCTCCTACATAAACACTGCTATCAGCATTACTGGTTACAGCCATCAAGGGCGGGGGGGCGAGAAAAAAGAAACAAACAAAAAAAGAAGATGCTGCTTCAACTTTTCTTTTTTTTTGGTGGAGGTTTACACTAAATCTGCCACAACACATGTTGCAGTAAAGCATATTTACTATTGATCACAATGAAACCTTGGAACAAAGTCAAGGGGCTGGAGGAGGCCAGTTCAGTGCACTGAGGGTGACCTATTCCTCAGCTGTAACCTTCTTTTTGGTGATTTTTTTTCCAAACTGGAAGGATATAACAGGTAGAGACAGAGAAACAGTCTGGAAACTGGGCAAAAGTGATGATCTGAGATGTTGTGAACTTGGGTCCACCACTGGGAAGGAACCTGGGAAGGACACATAGTCCTTCCAATGTATTCAGGTAACGTTGATGACCTTACAGGTATCGGGCTTATGTCATCCATTTGTCAGCCATTTTTATTCTCTTTCAGATAACAGCCAAGAGTTTTCTATGTCTCATAAGAATATACCTGTTGCAGGCAAGGTAGAGCTGAAATTATGCCACCCAACAGAATCATCTTCTTTAGGAGATAAAAGTGAAAAGAGCTTCGCCAGAACAACACAGCAAGGACAGACTAGAGAATGCCAAGTACACCTGGCAGTAAAATAAATAAAACAATCAAACAGGTAACTGTACAGAAAAAAATAGTACTAGCAGTAAAATGGGAACCTTGAAGAAGAGGAGTGAACAGATAAATTAGATAACAATTTCTGGAGCAGAGAGTAACTGTGTGGTAAAGCACACCATGACCTCCCTATTTTATCCCCATTACGCATATAGGTTGCAGGGTACACACGTGGTCTACAGACACCAGAGGTAACCAGTAGTGTGCAAAAACAAAGTGGTATGAGTGCACACATAACTAGCATATGAATATGCATGTTAGGTAACACTAAAAGAAAAAAGTGAGACCTTGAAAGATTTGTATCAGCAGCATTCATCAAAAACCCAATCACTGATAAATGTACAAGTCTCACTTTCCAGAAAGCCTTCAAATAGTTTTTCTTTCCAAAAGCTCAAACTTTCAATACCTTAGATTGATCAGTTAAATAACTGTGACTTCAATGACTATGTTGTAACATTATGTTTCTGTGCCTTACCTAGTTTTGTTGTCTAAGAATATACAATTGCTATACATAACCTTATAGTAAAAATTAAAACCTGTCTCCACCTGCTGAAAGGGAACAGCTTGATCCTGAAATACACAGAGGTCAATCTTCTCTTTTTTGGCAAAGAAAAATCAGACCTGTTGTGTTAGTATGAGTACTTCTGCACTTTTAACTGGTGAAAACAACAGTATCTACAGAGAAGGAACATAAATTCACTGCAACAGTTACACTATTTTTCAGAAATGTTTGCTCATGGCTAACTTACCTGTATCAACAGTATTTTAAAATTCGGTAACCTTAAAGCCAGATCTTTGAAATCACACCACAACAGACATGTAATTTCAAAAGAAAATATTTTCATTTTCATCATACTGCTTTCACAGTAAGTTATTTTTTATGTATTTCTTGCAATATTCAATGAAATATTTACATTTCTACTTCCACTTTTGTAATCTCTAACATTTTAAGTAGAAAACTTACATATTTGCAGATACAGAATCTGAGCTCAACATACAGAGTTAAAAAAGTGCAGTAAGTTGTATCTGCTACCAGTAAGAGCAATAAAAAAGTGCTCTATGTAAGTCAGCGTCACAGTTACATATTAAAATAACTAACGTTGAAATAGCTGCTCTAAACACTTACCCTGGAAATACACATTTAGTTAACACTGAAATACTTTGCATCTTTCTACCTTAATCCTACATTGCACAAACTACAGTATTTTTACTAATCTCAGTACCAAAAATTAAAAATCCTGAATTCATTTAAAGTCTAATTCATTTAGAAGCTTTACTTAATGCTTTAACATGTTATTAATAAAGAAAAAAAAATTGGACCGATTTCTCAAGCAAACAAAGTGGTGCAAATCCTGTTCATAAATAAGAAATCCCTCCAAACTCAGGGTTTCCCACCCACACATTTCAAGCTCTGGATTTTGCTTTTACTACAGAAACAAACAAATAAAGAGAAAAAACCCTACAACCCACCCTTAATGCCCTCTCTCCAGTTCAGAATCAATTCATGGCCTCAGTCGCAAAGTTCTCTATAACAAACCTTAACTGCAAGTGCAGACTTGCAATTTTGTGCAGAACAGTTCTATTTGGAACAAGATTGATCCAAATCAAGTAACAAAATTTGGTCTCATGAGAATCCTTCTTCAGCTCCAATGAGAGGAATCAAATATACACAGGGAATAGTTCAAAAAACTTAAAACAATACTTTACTTGGAAAAACCTACAGACAAAGAAATTAGTACCTGGCAAGGATATAGGCATGCAAAATATCATTACTCCAAATGTATTCACTATATCCAACTGAAAAGTGTTATGATTTTTTAATTTTTTTTCCTTGGTTGCAATATTGAACTTGCTTTCTTTGATTCCAAGCTTCTTCAAGAAATTCTTGGTTTATACAAACCAAATAACAATATGTGATGTCCTCAAAATAGTATCAGGAGCACTTACTCATCATACTTGATATGATAAACAGCTTCTTCATCAGTGTCCATACAGTCTGAATAAGATGTGGATGGTGTACTGTCCAAATTTTTTGCATTTTCTTTAGAATGATCTTGGCTTAAGTTTCCATTAGTCCTTTTGTAAGCGTTACCACTCTTTCCTTGAGCTTTACCATTCTTATGTCCCTTTGTTGCCCGGGTAACATTTTCTATATGAGCTTCAAACCAGGCTCCAATGCTGACATCACGAGCATCCACCAATTCATTTATCTAAAAGGAAAATTCAATGATGAATTGATGCTTATTTTATATACTCCCAAATAAGAAAAAATGACAACTTATTTTGCTACTGCTTAACTTTGTTATGAGTAAAACAATCAACTCTAGTAACTAGTTGAGCTTAAGCAAGTTGAAGTAACATGCAGTCATTAATATGTTGCACTTTCAGTATTTTATTGCTCCTCCTTCATTAAAATCTAGTATGAATATAATCTGTATGTAATCTTAAAAATCAAGGCTAGACTTCCTCCCTGCCCCGCTCCACCCCCTAAAGTTAGGTTAACCTCTTTCATTATCCTTTCTTCTTGCTTCACCAATTGGTTTTTATGGCCAAAAGAACTAAAAGAAGCATACACAGCATTAAAACACTAGCTCATGATCAAGGGGTTTGAAGACTTTCCATTGCCTCCAACTTGGAATTATTATTTAACCTTCTTTCTGTCCCGTGAGATTTTTTCAACCCTTCAAGACTCAAGGAGGGAGAAGGAAGAAAAATGTCTAATGAGGTTGCCACCACAGTCAGCCAAAATCTTATGACTGTAAGAAATGAAACTATCTCAGAATTTTTCCCTTCTGTACCCAGAATAATACTGGTATTAAGCAAGCAAATGACTTTACTATTCTAAATCATGTTTCAGTTTCTCAATGAAATTCAGCAAATTAAGCTGAGTAAATTAAGCAGCTGTTCCTTTAATAATACTGAGAACACTGAAAAAAAATAAAGAATACTTCATCAGCAGTACACCAAGTATAAAAAAAAAAATATTGCAACAGAACTACTGTACAGCTGTACCATAGAAAACAACTATAATAAACAACATGAGATACATACATATATATATATATATACATACATATATATATCATAGACGAGGTTTAAGCTACATCCTTTGTCAACATAGTGGCAGACAGATACTTACTAGCCCCAAAAGCTAGTTTCTATAAACTGAACTATCTTATTGTATTTTTCACAACAGCAAGCCAAAAAACATGCTCAGTAACTTTTAGTATTTTGTGTGAAGCAGTCTTTAGGTAGAAAGTGCAACTGACAGCAGTTTGAGCTAAAAAGTTTATCCCAAGAAAGCAGTACTTCACATTTTACTCTTTTCATTCACCTTTGTAAAACAACCTACAAAACTCAATCTTTTTTTTTCCTCATATATAAAATACCAACATGTATTTTTAAACTTTTATTCCTTTAACCTACAGTATTCAAAGTACAGCTTTTCACCAGGATGAGCATTTCAGCTCCATAACAAACAAATCAGAGGACCACATCATTTTAAATCTATCAACCTATTTTAAACATAAACAGTGGATTTTGGAAGGAATCCTCAAAGACATCCTGCCACAAACTTAGGTGTTTGAAATACTTCTAGTTCAAAGTGCTTTTTTATTTTCCCCTCTCAAAAACAGTTGAGAGACACACACACTACTAAGGAATCCCTCACCTGCTGCTATGTCTTGCAACCAGATACAAAAGTGCAAGAGAAGCCATGTTAGCCAAGTCAAAAACCATCATCAGATCCAGACAAAAGAAAAAAAAAAAAATTACTGCAAACTTCCTAACTCCCTCAATCATTCCTCTGCAATGCATCCTTCTGTAATTTGATGTGTATAGTTACACAAGAGACTTCCTATCCTTGCAAAGAGTAAAGGCAAATAATTATTATCACAGACCACTGAGAAGCATGAGACAACTATTTTATGTTAGTGGTATCTGATTCAGTAGCTCTTTGTGAACAGTATTAAACAAATACTGGTTTTAATTATAGATTCGGTTTGTATGGTTTTTATTCCAAGCTAGGTAAGAGTTCTCAGTTAAAAAGCTTTTACTACAGCCAGAGATTTTTGGATGGAAAGTTATGAACACTCTGTGAGAATCGGAAGGAGAAACATGCACATGCTTCTGAAGAGAGCTGTGTTTTTTCTGACATCATTCCCGCACGCCCAACCAGTGTTACTGAAACTCCTCTTGTAACCTGCCTTGTATTCCTCCTTTCGGCATTGGAGGTCAGCCACAGGTACCCTGTTTAGCCAAGGTGGTGTCCTTTACACATGCTGAGTCCATCCTGGCATGGAACCCCAGTTCTTAAACCAAACACCACTAACAATTCCCAGTTTTAATAACAAGGAACAGGAGTTGAGCATAATTGCACCCACTACTAGTCCTTCAGAGCCCATGTAAATAAATATCATATGTCAGGTACAATTGGAATATAAAAGAAGCTAAAGCACTCTGATTTTTTTATTTTTACAATGAGGATGGTGAACCACTGGAACAGGTTGCTCAGAGAGGTAGCAGAAGCCCCATCCCTGGAAATATTCAAGGTCAGTTTGGCTGGGGCTCTGAGCAACCTGATCTAGTTGAAGATGTCCCTGCTCACTGCAGGGGGGTTGGACTAGATGACCTTTAAGGTCCCTTCCAACCCGAACCATTCTATGATTCCAAATGACATAATATGCAATGACCACACAGAGTTTCAATCACTATTTTAATCATCTAACAATAATTTAATTATTATTAACTATTATTTCCAATATCAACTCTACCAGTCTACCACCTTTTCAATAAATAAATAAATAAATGCAGGCTGCATACAGTCTACCTTTCTTTTTGGTAGCCGAAATCAGAAAGAGAAAGGATGGCACAGAGGCTGAGACTATTCATACTGTGGAGTAAGTAACAGGTATCCTGTTGAGTCCAGCTCTGGATGCAGATCCAGTGAGGCACAGGACTTTGCTCAGACAGAAAAAAGTTTTAACAAACTATTCCATCCTATAACTAGACAATTCCTTCTGTTTAACAAACAAGCAAATGTAAAATAATTAAATACATCCATCTATTAAGCCATTTAATACAGCTTAGTTTATGGCTTTTTTAATTGACTTCTATTAAACAAGTTTACTACCTTTGAATTACATTATTGGCTAAAAATATATTTGTAAAAGTTCCCTGATTCTGCAAGCTGATATTCTCTATATCATCTGTTTGCCATCTATCAGCCTATTTGTCATCTACAAATAGCAAAGAATGCAATGACTGTACCCTTATTATTCTCTCTATATATTAAAAACATATGGTCGGCTGAAAAAGTAATCAATTCACAGGTAATGAAGGAGAAAGTGTCAGGTCCCTCATATCAGAGATAGCAAAAATTCCAGCTGACTCAAAAGAACAGGTTTCCTTGAGTATGTTCGCCAAAATCACCATTCCCTGTTCTAATTTCTGCTTAAATCCTGAACAAAACAGATAAGAGACTACCTGATAAAATTCTTAGCATTCTTCAAAATATACATATTAATACTCCCCTCTTTTGATCAACTGATCTTCTGCAGCCTCCCATCTCTCCAGTATTCTCACTATCCTTTCTCATATTACACCTTTTACAGTCATTGATTAATTGTAAAGCATCAGAACTGAAGAACTGGGATTTTTCTCCACACTAACAGAAAAAGAAAAAAAAAAAAGGAAGCTTCTGTCTCCATATTGAAGCTACTGATTTTTTGACTCCCTGACTCCTCAGAATGAATAGAGCTCCCTGCACAGAATGCTATAGGAATGCAGAGTAAGTAACCTACAACTTTTACTTAATTGCTGAAACATTACGTAACAGTCTAGATGAAACTAAGACAACTTCCCATTCGGGTGACAGGTCTAAATAACAGCATTCCTCTAATTGAAGTTAACTTGTATACATATGGCAGCCTCAACCTCCTTTTCCTTCTCTGAAATTCTGGACATTTTCCAGCAAACAATTACTGTCTGGGATATTTCTTATCTAAGAGAAATACTCAAACAGAAGATAAAAGGCTGCCATTCCCTATATATACACACATTCTAGTAAATATCCAGTGAGCTAGCAATCTGGAAACTGCCCATCTTCTCTTTAAATTAAACGTCTGGTAATCCTACATGTCAATACAAAAAAATTCAACGAGGGACAAAACTAACCATGAATACGATACATGCGATTCCTAAAACCCTACATCACATACAATGTAAAGAAGCTGTGTATTTCCGTAGTTTATCTAGTTCTAATGCAGCACTGAAACATTACTATTAAGAAAAAATATTTGCCAAGTTTGAAAAAAATAAGTAGAAGAAAAGCTACACTTTTCCACTTTTTTTTTTTTTACTAGCTTCTTCTGTCCACAGAAAGTACTTCTGTCTCACAGATACACTAAACTTTTTGAAGAACACATTTTGGATAACACGATGGGTCAAGAATTTATGAACTCTCATGAAACTTGCACCACCAATGAGCCTGGTACATGGACACCTTCATGACTGCAAGAGTCAGCTTAAATTAAGTCACTTCGACTTATGTCAGATTGGAGAATTATGTCAAATCATGAAAGAACACAATGAGGATGCACACTTTTATATAATAAAACAATAAAGGTTTTTAACAATAAAATTAAACCCACAAGTTTGAGGCAGATTTCCAGCCTTTAAAGTTTGTACGTACCTTGTACAATCCAATGCCAGGATCAATGAGAAACGAGCGAGATGATGTAGACGGCTGACTGGGTGATCCACTATTTGTTTTTTTGACTTTGTTCTTGCAGTTCGAAACAGCACAAGGACTGACTTCTCCATCCTGATCTGTCACAGAAGCAGTGGTAGGAGCTTCAGATTCAGAACGTATCAAAAGCTGAACTATGTCATTCAGTCCAACATTGTAGTCAAATAAAGTGTGTCCATCTTCTAGCTGTCAAAAGAAAGGTATACTTGTCAAATTCTACCTTGAGGTACATAAGTAGTCTTGAAATCTTAATATCACAGACAAAAATTTTACAGACCAGAAGAGGCAAGCCATCTATTTCGGGTAAATTAAAACCTAAGTCTTGAGTATATGCAAAACCAAGTTCTTATCAAATCACCTGCAGCCACAATTTCATCCAATGAAAAAATCACAGAAAGGCTTAAAATTAAGAAAAAAGACATCTTTACAGACTTTGGGCCTTTTAATTATACATCAACATTCAAGATAATCCAGTGATTTTTCTAATCAAAAAATAGGGAGGATCTATGTTGCCCTTACATAAGGTATGCAATAACTATAAATACGTGTGAGAACTTTTAAATTAACAGTCACTGTGTTGTGTACATTTCGGCTGCATAATTTCACAATTCATTCTTTCTCAATCATTTCTAGAAAGCAAGACAGTATCTGATACTTCCCTAATATTTTGCAAATTATTGTCAAAATAAAACATCTAGATACAAATAAACTTCATACACACAATCCCATTTACTTTTCCAAACTAAAACATCTGAAAGTATTGTGTAAGAGCAACTACACTTAAGAGGGAAGCAACACCAAAAATACATACTGGGTCTTCAAGTTTATAAAATGAAATCTCCTCAATTAAGAGCATTCAAAACCGGTTTTATTCCAGATTTAGCCAGGTTCAACATTCCCCAGCCCCCTGCCCCAAGATCAAAACAAGACTGTTCACTGAAAGTAAGCCTTTTAACTGGTCAATTTAAAAGCTATTATAAAATTGAAGAAACACATAGAGAGTAGCACTCCCTCAAGTAACTTCATACATCAGGCCCCATCCTGCAGAACACCAGAACCTAAACAGAGGTAGACTTTTTAATCATATATAGCACACAGTTACTAAACATTATTTTGGGGCCCATTATGCACAGCTTTAAGCTATCTGTTATTATCATTATTTAACCTGATGATCTCACCTACCTATAATTAAGCTAAGAAACTCACACTAAAAAATGCCAAGTTGTAGTTCAGGAGAGAACAAAAACGGGGAGTAGTGACCACTGCTGCTTTGCTCAGTTAAACACTCTCAATAACCTACAACATCTTTGAAGCAGAGATTTAATTTACCTAAAAGAATAATGCACTGCTTTTTGGGATAGCAAAACTAGAATTTAATTAGCTACCTTTTACTTCACATTGCAGCAGAAGAAAAAATGTGCATCACTAAAAGCATCCCACTTGTTTCCAAACTACTTTTGCAACAAAAAAAATTAACTGACCTTTTTCCAGAGTAGCTGCTATTTTCAACATCACTGTTTCAGGAATCTTTTCAAACAGATCTGTTTTCATGAGCTTATGAGCAGTATCAATACAACAAGAAAAAGTAGGGAGCATGAAGGATCAGAAAAAATAAATAAGTGGGAAGGAATTCTCCAGCTTCTCACTAACAGTTTTCTTTTAACATTCAAATTATTTCAGGACAGAAAAAAGCAGAATGCATGTTTGTTCCTTCATCCCCTCTGCTTTTTTGAAACAGCTCTAAAGGGCTGAGGACAGTTATGGACAAAATGTGGCACTCAAGTAATTGATCACTTCTTCCTCTGTGAATTTAAGATCTTAAGATTTAAGTAAAAATAAATTACTCTCTGTACTGCTGGTAACTACTGTACCCACAGCTGGGATGTGTAAACTGGAGTACTCCATTTGTCTCAATGTAATTGAAGTTGATCCAGCTGTCTGGTCAACAGTTACACAATGATCCTTATTCAGCTAACTGTTTTCAAACCAGTTTAATACATAGTACATAAAACTGTACTAAAGATTTTGACACTGTAACTATTAAATGACCATAAGTCTTAAAACTGAATTCTCCAGCAACTATTATTCTACAGGTGGCTACCAACACTGCCTCATATGCCTGGAGCTTTAGGCTAGGGCTTCATACTGAGCAGCAAGCTACTTAAGCAAGTTTAAGCAATCTTCCCCATCCCACAAGGTTGTACACTCCTACGCTTTTCAGCAACTCTCTAACAAACGGGACAGGAGTGTTCCCACAACCCTATGACAATCCAGATTTGGGGGCTATTCACACCACAAGAACTTTGTATTTTCACTGTTAAGATCATTAAAGAAGTTTAAAAACAGTTATTCTTAGATTAAAAGTATAAATAAACCCAAACCAAAGTGAAATAATAAGTGAATAAGATATTTGAAGGAGGGGAGGGGTAGGAGGAGGATCCACATTTCCAGAGCTGCTACTGCTTTTGAGTACTACTCCATGCCCAAGCAGATTACTACTGAAATAATTAATAAATTGGATGTTATTGGAGGTAACGTAACATCTGCTCCATTCTTCTGTTCCAACTGGACTGGAGAAGCTGTGGCAGAGGTTCCATTGCACCATTTCTAGAATCCTATGTTGTGACAAAAACTCCTGAAAGCTAATGCAGTGGAGAGGAAAGGATAACCTTGTTCCTGATAGACTGAAGGTATTTAGGCAACACGCAGGTGACAGCAAAGAAATACTGTCATTGTTCCCGTTCTCTCAGGACATGCCATGTGCAGGCTGACAGAAAAATATTTTGAGCTACTGCAGTTTAAAGTTTAAAGTCAATTCAGTGAAAATCTAAATCTGAACAGCTCAATGACTTACCATGACTATGTAACCAGCATTAACAATCAACTAAAAAGTGTCACGTGTCTAATCTTTGTGATCTGTTCATCAGTTACGACTGCAGAATAAGTTATACCTTCAATTCACAACTGAATCCTTCCAATTAGTATGAGAAAGAGGCAAAAAAAAGAAGACAAAGAAGTAATCTGTCCAGGAATAGTTACATTTAACACATTCAAGACATACCTAGGCCAGGCCTTGAGTAAGAACATGCCTTTTCTAATGACACACACACCCACCACTAGGCACAGACCGCTTATTCCTGCATAGGCATCAAAGAAGGCAGCTTTGATGAACATGAACTAAACAGTCAGCAGAGTAAACTGGTGACTGCAAAGCTGTCTGCAGTATTAAGTAGACCAAGTCAATGACTCTGCAACACTGCCTGCATCTGTGAACAAAGTAGAGAAACACAAAAACTCAACTAGTAAAATCAAGTTCACATGCTTTTTGACCTACAAGAACTAACGCCTGTATCTACAAGTATACCCCTTCCCAGCATTACTGCATCACTGACAACTGACATCCTTGAAGTACCAGTGTTGGAAAATAATCAGTGTTTAAAGAACTGCATTTCACAACAGAAGGACAGAAGAACTCTAAGATGCTGTTTCTTGAATTACTGACACCATACTGATGTTAATGTAACAGGATCTTGGCCAGTAAGGCTATAAACTCACAGACCACCAGAGTGAGAATATGGTAATGCAGCACAACACTTTACAGTGTGCCTGTCCCTCATACAGAGTAATATCTCCTTCTCTGTTCCAAGTTGGTCAGGGACTGTACAATGACTTTTCAAACTATATCATGAAAGCAGTACCAAAGGTAGAAAATTCAGGACCTATCACTATGTCTGGATATTAAAAACTAGTAGGGGAAAAAAGTGTGATACCTTCCTTTCTGCAGACAATTAGCATTTTAAATCCATCCTGGAATACAGTATTTCTTACCCAAAAGAATCACACACACACAAAAAAAAAAAAACCCAAACCCTACAAAAAACCAAAACCAGCCACAAACAAACCCGACACCTCTTATTTCCCACCAAACACTGCCATACTTTGCCATCAAAATTCATGAAAGCATTACTGAATTGAGTCCCAAAGAACCTCAGACAAGTTTAACATTCAAACCAGAAAGGTGGAAAACTTTCATCAAAAACAGTGTAGCAATTTGTGGGAATAGATGCTGACCAGTGCTCCAGTCAGCTTTATGATATGCTCGCTTCTAACAGTAGTTAATACAAACAATTTCACCCTATTGTGCAGCATAAAGATCCTAAGAAGATCCCCTGAGCATATCTTTGCCTAGACAGTATATTAAAAGCAAAGAAAGAAACACTACATGTTTACTTAATAATTCACTAAGCATTTCAGGACACTTGTCATTCAGAAATTTATACATGCAAACCAGAAACAAAAGTAATCAGGCAAGTAACAGATAATCAAGTTGTATCTCATTCAAGTCCGTTATGGTTTCTTAATGGGTGATTAGAACATGTACTAAAGCAAAAATAACTGAACAAGCAATTTCATTTATCAAATTTTGCAAGCTCTTTTGATCCTACTGTCGCTAAAGAAAGATGTATTTCATAGAATCACAGAATGGTTT
>NW_010335126.1:0-13991 GCF_000700745.2 Antrostomus carolinensis
TTTTTTTTTTTTTTTTAACCAGGGCTGTAGGCCCATTCCTGTGTTACTGTGAGCTAAATGAAGCTGCCAGCACAGAGATTATCTATCCCTCTACATATATAAACCTACTTACCTTTTTAAATCAGGTTTCCTCTGTCCTGATTTGTCATTTCCATAGTGCAAATTAAGGAAATTTTCTTTGAGGTAATTTGTTTGTTGGACCATAGTTCAGTGAAGAGGAAGACTGGAGGGGGCCAAAAGGTAGGGAAGCCATGGTTGTAGCCTGTCAAGATGTCAATGTCGACCTCAACTACTGTATTGCTGTCATTGCACGACTTCCAGAAAGTACTAGTAATGTCATTACTTGTAATTTTAAAGACTTTGAAGCATGTATGTTTATTTTCAACCTCCTCTCCCATTCAATGGTAGGATATAATATTTATACCATTGTATGGCAGCTCCATTTAACCACATTTCTCATTAACTCCAGCTCTTGTTCACCTTTGACATGGTCGCTGTCATCAGGGCTGCCTGATGTCATTACTTGTAATTTCAAAGACTTTGAAGCATGTACGTTTATTTTTAACCTCCTCTCCCGTTCAATGGTAGGATATAAAATTTACACCATTGTATGGTAGCTCCATTTAACCACATTTCTCATCAACTCCAGCTCTTGTTCACATCCTCATCTTTGACATGGTCGCTGTCATCAGGGCTGCCTCTGCAAAAGGGGGAGAAGGAGGCAACTGGACTAGTTTTGTGTGTGTGAGGACCCTGGATTTTCTGGAAGGAGCACGGCATCATGCTGAAGCATATTCCCCATCCTCACCCCAAAAGAGCATTGTCTCCTTACTGCAGAAGGACTTTTGTCAGTCCACCTGAGAGGGCATCTCTGGCTGACCCACGTCCCTCAGGAGGGTATGTGCTTACCCCAAGAACATGGCTTGGTACCTCAGCAGTGCTGGAATGGCCCATCCAAAGGCTGCTAACTTCTGATGTCAGACAAATGCCATGGTTCTAGTATGGTCCACCTGGGAGACCAATGGATGGATAAGTCTTTGCAGTATTGGGAAAGTGGTTTGCTCTTGGGCATTTCAAACTTCATGCTTCCCCACAAAGGGTTGCACAGGTTTCAGGTCCATTTGCCCAATGCTTTTCTCTTTGCCTGTCTACAATTTCATTTCTTTGGTGTGACAGAAGAGCTAACATACAGCGATGACTTTTCCAATTCAGGCAAAATCCAGAGGTCCCCTGAAAACTCTGCCATTGTACCAAAAAAATGATGATGCATTGTCATGCCAGGCACATACTGCTGGGGCTCAGAGCATGGGCTATCTATGTTCACTTCCTTCAAAAGAGTCACTTATGTCAATCCTAGACATCCTTATATGCTGTGTATACGTCCAGCTTGTACCAAACCAAGAGGGGAGATGACTGAAGCCACCGTGTGTCAGGACACTGTCCTGGAGAAGAAAACTTGACATATGCAGTCCATTTCCTATAACTACTCTACAGATTTCTTCCAGAAGTGGAATTTACAGACTGTGTCTAGTGTGAAGGGAGATGTCTCTCTCCCTGTTTGGTGAGTAGGGCAACCAGTACCTTATACCACTATGGGCTGGCTCTGAGCTCAGCCTGACAAATGATAGATGACCCTTGCTAGTCACACACCACTCAGTAACTAATGATTACGAGGGTGAAAAGAAAGCATCCCATCAGTGCCTTCACCACACTCCAGCATGGCTTTCTTCAGTCAGAATTCATTAAGACAAAAAGCCCTCTACAAATTTGGTGGTTTGCCGTCCATCCTCAGTCCTTCAGTATGAGCAATTCATTCCAGCTGCACTCCACCCAGTGCGAGGGCTCTGGTGCTCTCCTTAGCTGTCTTTCCCACTCTCAAACCCGAGTGCTTGAGAGCAGATGAAATAGGATTAGCAGGTGCAGGTGCAATCCTTCTGGTCCCAAGGGTAAGCCTGAGAGTTGCAGATCACAAGGGACCAAGTCCAAGTCACTAGGTAACATGCTGCGGCTGCTAACAATGATGATGACATTGACAACATAGTGTAGAGATTCTAGGAACACTTCTAGTGATCAATTGAGTGTGGACATCAGTCCCTCATTATCTCATAGAGTAAGAGCGTGAACAGCAGTTGATTCCACTGTAACCTTTACTTTGCTAAGCCACAGTCTCTATCCTAGAGAACATTTACTTGCATGGGATTTAGGGAATTGAAGAGGATGGAGGAGCCGAATCCTAACCAGCTTATGTGAAAATCACCTTGATTTCAGAGAGACTTCTGCAGTCTGCAGTTTTACTTCATCTATATGGTGTCCTAATAGAGGAAAAAGTAATTTGTGTTTTCTCCTCTGTGGTCCCAGAGCACTAGTTGTTCCTTACATTTCTATCCCATAAAAACAGATCCTAGTTCTAATTTCAAGTAAATGCATTAAGACACCATTGCAACATGGGGAGCCACTCCCTATTTCCTTATCATTTTCTTAGACTTGAAGTGTGAATCCCAGTTATACAGGCTTTGTGCTGGATACAGGTATCACTAGGACCATGGAAACCATGTCATGGTGGACTGGGCTATCTGCAGTGGGTGTATCCAATCACAGACAGAAGGGAAAGATTCAGCTCTCGTGCCACCAGTGGTCTTACGGACTGAAGCTTTTGACGCTAGAGATACCCAAGCAAATAAAGTTTAGGAACGCAGTTCAACATCCTCAAGGTCTTGGGGAGGCAGGAGTGTATCATGGGGCTATAAAGCAAGGGGGCCTCCACGCATGCAGAAGTGACCCATGAGCAGAGCAGCTTCAGTTAGGGCTGTACATGTCCTCACTTTTCAAAGTCAGCAGCCACCACAGTCTCTGAGCCTCCCTGAGCTGGATGCAGAGCAAGGGTGCCCCTGGGCTGTGGCCGCAGGTCCTTCTCTGCCCAGCTGCAGCACGGCCAGTGCTGGCAAACCAGGAGGAAAAGCAAGGGCTTGATGCAGAGCATCTCCAGTGCCACCAAACCATCACAGGAAGAGATGGACCCCAAGCAGCCCTCTGCCCTCCACTGTGAAGTGCTGTGAAAGACACTCAGTACATCTGGTCTGAAATGGGCTCATTGAAATACATGTTCACCTTTGTTATCCTGCAGCTGCACTGCCCAGCTCATCCCATGGCAGTCACTCTGAAACAGAAACCCAAGTTAAAAACTTTCCCAATTTGTTTTTTATTCACTGAGGAGGCTCACATCTAACCCACCGAGAGGAATGGAAGCTGTAACAACATCCATTTTCATGGGAGGCAAACGAAAAGGAACCTAAAAAAAAAGGAGAGGAAACAAATGAGGCACTGGCTGATAGACTGTTATTTCATGTTGCCTTTCACAATTTGACACAGGATGCTTTCTCGCATCAGTATAGCTAGTGCTAGCAGAACCAAAGTGAGGCACCTCCAAACCATGTGTGCCAATGCTATTTACTCCTTTCCTCCTCTTTTTCCACAAAACCACAGAAAACTGCCAGGCAGTCATGGCTTAGCAGACATGGCCTTGCAGCAGGCTTTGACTGGGATACCTGCTCTGACTCCTGATCACACTAAACCTCTTCTCCTCCCCATTGGCAGATGGAGGATTGCACTCAACCAAAGTTGTTTTGCCAGCGTCGTCCCCAGATGCAGACCCCTCCTAGGTGGCACGTGGATGGATGCAGCGTGCTGAGGGTTTGCAAACTCTTCTGATGGGCCAGGGGACGCACTGCCCTGTGCTGATTTTCTGCTCCCTCAGCTCAAGGGGACAGAGTGTCCTGAGGGCATCTCCATTTCCTTCATGCACAGTGCTTAAAGCCACATGCGTCTCCAGCCTGCCCTTGCCAAAATGGAAATCTTACGGCCTAAGCCCACCTCATCCAAGCTGGTAACTTTCTCCTTTGCTTTTATACATAGACATGATCTCACCAGACATTGGTTTTAGGTGTAAGAAAATTTCTCCCTCTTACTGTTTTATTCTTAAAGACCGCTTTGCTGGGCTAAACATCCTTTGCTTTAAACAGATGGGGTGATCCAATTACTCTTGTGAATTATTATTCGAGGATGAAGTACTAGCCCAATGATTTTTACAAGATAACTTAAATAAATATGATTTTTCTGATTAGTAGTTTCTAGAAAACCTGTATGCTACATCCTGCCTATGACATCCAATGTTTGGCTCACTTTGGCTATATTTGTTCATGCAGTTCGTTATCAAGCATCTGAAGCGTTTGCTCTGTTGTCCTCTGGACTGCACTGATTTATTCAGGAACAAAGTGTAGCTTAGAAATCCTCCACTGTGGATTTTTGTAATGAATATTTCTCAGTAAGCCACTTGCTATTAATGAACCTAATTTTACTTGTACAACTCTTTTTATAACCTTTACTCTTAAAAAATAATTGGGAAAATTTACAATGGTAATGGAAGTGTTTACAAACTGATGGCCTACTTGCAAGATTAAACTGAACATGACATTGCAATTCAGGGCATTTTTCAGCTTTGTATAGGGAAAAAAAATAACTGCAATTGTGGAAGCTAACATTTTTCCCAGCACATCTCTGAATATTCTTTTTAATTGCAGTCTCTCTACTGTAGCATAGAATTATTTCAACAGCAAATATGCTAAAAGGCTGAAATCTAAATCTAATTTAAAGTCTAAATGATGCACATGGTTAAAAATGTACTATCTATTCCCAGCAAATCATTTATCATTGAAACACTAATGTTTCCCTAATTTTAAGCACCATCTAGTCAAACATTAGACCCGATCTTCCAAATTACAGCTGAGAAAAATAAGATCATGGCTTGAGTGTACCCCACCTAGTGCTAGGTCTGTTCCTGAGATTCATAAGTCAGCTGTTTAGTCACGGCCTGCTCTCTTGTTAATGGACTTTAAATATTCCTCCAAAGGTGCCAAACACCCGAGCTGCTGTCTGGAGATAATTTGTCTGTTGACAAAGGAGGGTACTGGCTGAGTAGGCTCCCTAGTTAAACAAAGCTAACTGCCGAAAAGCAGAGCAGGGAGAAACCTAATTCCGATAATGATAATCTTTTTTTGTCACTCCAGAGCAAGGGACTGGAAAAGATTTGGCTTTATTTCAATTATAAGTGACAGGAAAAAAATCTCTGGACAAATAAACAGCTTTATAAGAATCATGTTTCTTACTATTTCTATTAGTTGGCTTGCCATGAAGATGAAGTAGGTCTGAGATGGAATCACACAGCAAATCTGCATACAATTATAGGACCTGCTTATCCGGCACTGATATTAAATCAGTTCAGTTAAATCAGCACCGGCTCCTGTGGCAACGCAGTGTGATCAGCTCACAACTGACCTGCATAAACTGCAAGTCCATGCACAGAATTGGTTTGGAGAGCAAGTGATGCACAACCAGCATCGCTCTGGGCACAGGCATAGACGTTCAGCCAGAGCCTCACCTGCTCTGTCTGAAGCTACCGTGCTTGCGGTTGGTGCTGTGCTGGTACTTCACATGTGCCAGCAAAACTGGTGCAAGCCTGGGCAGTGTCTGGCCTGTCCTTGCTGAGGGAGAGGAAAGGGCATGTTCCCTTTGCCTGGGAGTGCAGTATTTGATGAGGGGAGCAAGAGTGTTTTGGCTGCTCTTGGCAATACCAGAATTGCCCAGGTTACATCTCTGACACCCTTCTGGTACGCCTGGATCCAGGGAAAGTAGGATTTAATTTATTATGTGTCCTCAGTCCCAGCTTCTATGTATGGCTTACCATCATGCATGAAGCACTTCACCAGCATTGGCCATGGGTCAGCGACAGAAGACCAGTCCAGTTTCTGTGCATTGGGTGGGTGTTGTGTGCCAAGTATCTCTCCCAGCAGTGGGTCCTCAGCTGCTTCCGCAGCCAGTGGCTTGCCTCTGCTGTGCTCTGCATTGGGGCACTACATCTGCTTGGGAGGCCACACAGTGAGGGAGGCTGAGGACCTGATCTGGGCTGCAGAGACTTCTCTGCTGTTGTATTTTTGAGTTTCCTCCCACTCCTCTCTGAGCATCGGTTCTGGTTGTGTCACCTCCCAGCCTGCAGACTCAGAACAATTGTGGCAGCACATGTGAAGGGCTGATGGAGGACAAGGACTGTTGGCAAAGAGGGTGTGGTGCCAGGATTTGCTTATGCCAGAACTGCTGCAGAAATGCTGCCCAAATTCAAAACTGTGCTGAAGGTGCGGCCCCCATGCTCCCCTGCTCAGTCTCCTGGGGAAAATGCAGTGCCAGCTTGCTGTTTTGAAACAGTGAAAGTTTCTCTGCACCACGTATTATTGAAAGCTGGTACCTTATGGGGTTAAACTGGGGAAAGCAGTATCTTTAGGAGTGAGAGCATTTAAGGCCTGATCCCTTATCACCAATATGTATGATTTCTAAGGGGTGAAAGAGGTACCTAGTCTCTGGTATGTCCAAAACCAGAAAAATCATCAAACCAGAAGCTTGGACTCAACTGCACAGCTTTGCTAACAACACCTGAAATACTTTAGTGTTGTCCCAGCATGGACACAGGCAAAGCCACTGGCAAAGAGAACCAAGGCATCCCTTTCCTCCTTCATCCCCGCTGCTCATACATGTCATTTTGCTAGCAAGGGGTAAGGTTTTTTAGCAAGATCCTGATTTATGGTCTATAATGTCATGATGGAAAGTGGATTCAAGCAGTAAATAAATTTTCAGAGCAATACAGCAATGAAGAACAACGTTTTTGGAGTTCCTCCTGACAGTTTAGGGTAACTAAAGCAGTTGCACGGCATGCACAATCCACATTAGGATCCAGTCAGCTCCCAGCTACCCCTCGATTACAGAAGTGAGACAGAATTTCATGGTATCACATAAAAAATTATAAACAAATACAGTAAAAAGCCTTTACCTTTGGTTTGAGCAAAAGGTGAATTTTTTCAGTCCTGAGGGATCCTCCTTTTCCCCAAGTCTGCTGGCTCATGATGCAGCAAAATGGTCTGGTATTTATCAACCCTGTCAAGATTTGCAAGTCCTGAGGATGTTTGACCTGAAAAGAAAGGTGTCAGGAGGAAATTCCTGAACAACTCCACCCAGAATTATGCAGGGGGAAAAAAAAAAAGCAAAATAAAAGCAAGCTTTAAGAGGTCAGAACGTGTAGCCCTCCCAGAGCTACTATTCCTGGTAGAAATTAGACCCTGAAGGGCCCGGGTGAAAATCAGGGATAATCCCCATATACGTGCTTCTAATTGGGACAAACTGAAAGTGAGAAAGATGAGTGGGTGAGCTCCAGCCCACCCCCAGGGACTCCGGGTTTGTTCCCAGCTGGTAACTGAGAGCACAATTATGAAAAGCCTCCTCTATAAACAGATTTTGGTTTATTAAGGCTGACTGGGGGAATCTATTTTTGTCACCATTTTGTGCGAATGTGTTACCCTTGTGATTTCCAGCCAGGTCATTCCAAGTCAGCTGCTTTGGCTGTTGGTGGAAGCTCCTCCGTCCACCCGGTCCCGGGCCCCTCTGCTCGCCCGCCTGGGGGGTCGGCTCCCGGGCAGGGGGGACGAGGGGATGTGCCTGCGGCTATTCTGGTAGCTGTGAGTTATGGCGGGGGCATGGGGAGTGAAGCAAAGAGCCCAGAAATGCATGTCAAATCCAACCAGTGACTAATCATGATATTTCGGTTGTCTTAGTGCCTGCCGGGCAAAGATTTATGGGCTTAGAAAATCTTCATGTAATAATCCCTGGGAACTGATTTGATCTTCAGCAGAGACTTCCTAAGAGAGCGCGAAAAGAGGACGAGAAGGGGGCTGCTGTCCCAGGGATGGTGAGGTCTAAACTAATCTGAGTTTGAAATACAAACAAGAGAGAAGAAAAGCCAGCGCTTCCTTCTCATCCGTGTCTGCTCAGAGCCATGCGCTGGCAGCCAGAGAGGATTTATTTGATCTGCTTGCGGAGCAAGAAGGGTCGGAGGCGACGGCTGAGCAGACACAAAGTGTCATTTGTTGAGATTGTCATCTAGCTCCCTCATCTGTCACCTGATGGCCAGCCAAGCAAGTGCTCGGCACAACCATGGACCATTCATCATTGCACAAGCCACAGAGGAGAGAAAAGTAAGCATCCTACAGCTGTTAGGACATTCAGCTGTTTTTTCTATAAAGGAATGCATTGAATTAACTACAAATCTACTAACTGTCCCCCCCCCACGCCAAGCAAGAGACTGGTTTGTTTTTTGGGGTTTTTTTGGGTTTGGGGTTTTTTTTGATTGGGCTTTTCTCTAACAGCTGGAGGTCTGCTGGGCATTCAAGCAATGACTGTTGAGTAGGGCAGCTGTTTCAATATCTAATTGCATTTTAGCTTCAATAACTCAAGGGGAAAGCATTGCATTGCCTACCATGAGCTATTTCCTGTCCTACTGCAAAGCGCACTGCACCGCTGTGCTCACCCAGTACCAGACCCTGAGAACAGAGGGCTTTCTGTGTGATATTTTGCTGAAAGTCAAGGAAAATGAGTTTCCTGCACACAAGTCCTTGTTGGCATGCTCCAGCGACTATTTCCGAGCCATGTTCAAAAGTTATACCCAAGAGTCTAAAGCTAGTGTAATTCAGCTGCAAGTTGTCTCACCCACCGGTCTCCAGCACATCCTGGATTTCATTTACACTTCCTTGTTGCCCCTTTCCTTTGAAAGCCTTGAAGATACCTTGGAAGCTGCAAGCTACTTGCAAGTGACTGATGCCATTGGCTTGTGCAATCAGTATTTAGTTAACAACCTTGCCCTGGAAAACTGCTGCTTCTCCGCAAACGTGGCCAGGAAGTTCTACCTGCCAAATGCCTTAGCAGCAACAGAAAAATACATTGTTGGTAATCTCTGGAAACTGCTGGACTTGGATTTGTCAGGACTGCTTGAGCTGAACTTCAGGTCTTTGCTAGCAGTGGTTGAATCACCAGATCTCCCCATGGTGAAAGAAACCCGTCTGCTGAATCTTGTGCTGCTGTGGCTGAAGCAGGATAAATCCAGGCTGGCTCATGCAAGCAGCCTTTTGGAGCACATAAGATATGGCCTCATCCCAGTGGAAGAGCTGAGAAAAACCTACACACAGTCAGAAGTGCCCCTCTCTGCAGGTATTAAGTGCTTGATCATTAAAGCAATTAATTACCATACATCTGTTTTCAAGCAACCTATTCTGCAGGACAAGTCCACCACTCTGAGGAACCAGAAAACTCGGATCATTCTGCTGGGGGGAGCGACAGAAAGTGAGGGACTTGTCACCGATGTGGTGGCCTTCGATGTTTACAATCACAAGTGGCGAGCCCTCACGCAGGTGCGGGACAGGGTGCAGAACCACAGTGTATGTGTGGTGGGGAACTTCCTCTACGTCCTTGGTGGGGAAATAGAAAGTCATGCCCCAGGTGACACTAAAACTGAAAAGATCTTATCAGTTACGAACAAGGTCCATCGTTATGATCCGAGATTCAACATGTGGACCCAGATCACGGGCATGCTGGAAAAGAGATGCCAGTTTTCTTGTTGTGTCCTAGGCAAGAATATCTTTGCTATTGGTGGAAGGGGCAAGGACGGGTCATTGCATTCATCTGTGGAAGTCTACAACATCAGTAGGGACAGGTGGACGAAGGCCAGGGAATTGCCATGCAAGATACATGGCCATGCCAGTGCCATTTGCAAGAACACTATATACATTTCAGGTGGCAAGTACTCAGATGCAGCCAGCACAAGCAAGGACGTATATTCTCTGAGCTCGCTTGAAGGGCAGTGGATGAAACAAGCCCCCATGAGCATTGCTCGGTTTGGGCATCAGATGGCAACAATCCGAGAAGCCATATTCACCTTTTTAGGATTATATGAACCATTCTCTGAAATAGAAAGATATGACCCTGATCAAAACCAATGGACTCGGTTAAGACCACTGATCTATGACCGATTTTGCTATGGCCTGGCAGTGGTAGAGGAAACGGCTCTTCTTATCGGGGGAAAGAAATGGCAAAACTCACGGGAAGTCCCCACACAGGACGTGGTTGGCTACGACATCGACAATGATGGCTGGGAAGAGATCTGCAAAACCCCCTTGCCTTGGTGTGGGCTGCAGTGTGCGGTGCTGCAGCTCTCCGAGCTGGCTGATGAGCAGGACAGCAACAACCAGCAGAAGAGGCCACCGAACTGCTGAGCTCACACACTGCAGAATAATCACCCAGGGGATGAGCCAGCAAGGCAGTCCTGGAGAAGAAGAAAATTGCAGTCACACTGAATGTGACAGAGCAGAGGTTTTGCTTTGATAAGCCAAATGCTTGGTGGAAACAGGCAAGAAAATCTGGCTCTGGCATGGGCAAAGGTGCTGGGATTTATAGAGCTGGAAGCCAATCTCACCGGGGAAGGACATAGCAAGTAGCACATCTCGAGGCGATGAGTGAGAATCGTAATCCTTGACTTTTGAAGAGTAATACCTAGATAGCAATAGGTGTTACAAATCAGATTTCTCAAAGGTTAAAAAATATAATCCATCTTTTCTGTTTTCTTAATCAGAGGTAATTTTCCCAGCTGGTAAGTGCTATTGAATTTTTATGCTATGGCTAAGCAAAATGAAAGTGAGCTGTGCAGAGTAGAAAATTGATGCCGATGAGAACTAATAACAAGTACTGCCAAGGAAAAGGTATTATTTGATATGATACATACCGGGCAAGAATGCCTTGGCTAACCAGCATGAAATTACTGGACAGAAAGCATGGATTTCTTGATACGTAGACTCAGTTATGGCCATAAGCTAAACCAGTGACTGTTTGATAGAAGCCACTTCTCTCAGAGCAGCCTTTGTTGTAGCCTTTCAGATGCTTCTTTGGCGTTATTTTAAAGATGCACACTACTGGTGCAGTACATTTCTTTTGTATCCACACCTCATGTTAGTTTAGATGGCCAGAGCTGAGCGGATATACTTATTGTTCGACTCTAAGAACCATGTTACAGGAGTTGCTGTAACTCATGCCTTGACACTTACCTTGTCAGCATATGCTGCTTTATCGTACCTGCTCACAATGGTACAATTGTTCATGCCTGTTGTACTAGTACACAAGAGAATCCTGCAGTTAAAAAAGGTTTACTTTCACCAAAGAGTATGAAGGGAAGGGAGGTAAATGAAGGTTTTCAGAAGTCTTTATTCAGCATCCGCCTACACCCAAAAGAGCAATAGTCATACTTATTTTTGGCCACGTTGGCAGAGTTTGAAGGCACAGAATATGGAGATATGTTAAGGTAGATGGATCTGTGAAATGCAGGTTAAATGGTCAGATGCTGCAGAATCACTTTGGTATGGAATAAACTGAATCTCAAGTCAAAAATGTTCATTTAAAAGCTAAATTTATTGTACTTCATTTTACAATGTTCCCTTTCTAGGCTGAGAGTTAATACAATAAAAATATATAGAGAAGAACATTTAATAGTCTTAAAAGAAGAAGGCAGCACAATGGAGAGGACACATGTTCTTTGTCACTAGACTAGCTTAAAAAACTGTAATGTTTAATTTTCACCTTTAAAGCAATCAAGCTGACTTTACTAATGTAAAGTGCAGGCAGAATAGCTGTTGCATAGCAACAGATCTAAGTCTTCTGAACTGCCTTGGTTTTGACAAGGAATCAACTACACAATGTGCATATACATCCATCAGATATAAAGAGGTTTTTATATGAATATATTTACTTTTGGTCCAGTAAAACAATAGCAAGAGAATCTAAATGCTTGGAACAATAGCACAATCCATTTCAAGTCAAGCATTTTTTAAGAGAAATTTAAAAAAAAAATCACAAATTTAATATACAAGTCAGTACCCATGCAGTAAATAAATGTCCGGTTTATACAAACAATATTCTTCTAATCTTACAAATATTACACTGTATCCAGAATTCTATACAAACATTAACACATGATTTGTCATCTATATTGACTTGAATATAGGGTTATTGAAAATGGGCTACAGAAAGGCCACTCTTCTGTACAATTGTGCAAAATCTGCAAAACATTTTCAATCCAAATGCAATAAAATAAAAAGAAAGAGAGAGAGAGGGGGAGAAAGAGAAAAAGAAAGAAAAAACAAAAGAGAGAAAAGAGAGAGAGAAAAAGAGGGTGACAGAGACAGAGGAATAAAAAGAAAGAAGGAGAGAGAAAATAAATCTGTCTATTCTTTCCTTCATCCCTTCATGGATATAATTGCCAGGAAATATCAGAGCTCATAAAGTTTAAAGTACATTCACTGAGCTGTACAGGCAATAGTCTAAAGTTGGTTAAGAGTATAACTTGCTGTAAAAAGTATAAAGGAGGCTTTTCCCTTTCACATGAGCATTATTAAATCATGTTGTGAATCCTAACTTATGCAGCAAAATACTGAAAAGCAGCAGAAATATTTTGTCATGCTCTGATCACTTTTCAAAAACAAGCTCATAAAAAGTAAATACGAGATTTAAGATTTCCCTCCCACTTTCTGATCCCAGGCATGTGCCTAACTCTAAGGAGCTATTTCTACTCATATTCACTGGGCTGCCTCCAGCACATCTCAAATCTAATGGAAGCTTAAAACATTTTAATTGGCTTGTAAACTTGGCAGGACCCAGAGACATCCCTTCCCCTTCAAAAGCAAACCAGAGGCTTTTTTGCTCCTCAGTTATTGTTCAGGTTCTGTGCTCAGCTCTGCTCCCATCACATGTTTTTCCTGCATACAATACAGACAAGTTTCACAGCTCAGAAAACACATAGGAGACTACTTGAAAAATCCTATTCATTCCTTTTCTATTGTGGGAATTTTCAAACCTCTCAGATTTGGAGAATTTCATTGGGAACCTTTTCCACTGCTGCTTTTCTGGGCAAGAGAAAGGATGTTCAAAGTCTACATTTTCTCTTTTGCAAAATCTGCACATTATACTGATATCTTCAGTACAAAAGCAGCATAAATGACAGTATCATGACTAATTTTTAAAAAAATCAACCAAATGTGATTAAGAGACAAATAACACATAATTTGGTCTTAATTAGAATACAAACCAGCATCTCTTTGCACTGATGGTAAACCCTAGCAACAGGCCTTAAGAAAAGCACAAGGAAATAAGACCTAACATTTTGATACTTAAATTCACATTAGTCATTTCTGTCTGCTGATTTTCACCCTTTTATGTGTTTGACAAAACTGAAACACAACCATCCTGTTACACTTTTTCCCTGTTATTTAGGAAAACTCCTAGAGTTTCTCATTAAATATAAAAATTGGTTTTCTTCCACCACCAAAATAGTACCTGCACTCCAAAAATGCAATGCAATACTCGATTTATAGAATATAAAATATCATTGTAAAAGTCACCTTTGATAACAAAATCTTTAGCTTGTGGAACTTCCTGCATGAAGGCCACAGTCTTCCAAAAATGCTTTTAAATACTTTTCCTTAATAGCTAAAGATCGTGTTGGCTATTTCACAGAAGGTAAACACAAGCAGAGCGCTGGTAGCATATAAAATATACAAATCCTCATTAAAGACGTGGTATCGTTGACCATTGAAGGTTTACTTCACACAGCTGATTAACATTAAAATATAATTTACTAGAGCTCTCACATATTGATATAAAAAAGTACTTTGTGCACTTAAGTAAATGGTCGGAATATAACAAATGGACAAAAAGAGAGAGCTTTATACATGCGTTTCAATGTAAGAGTGAGTGTGTGCTAAGGAGGCTATAAGTGCATCAACCTCAGACAAGCCATTAACAGAGTCCCTCGGGGTGCTGCTTTGATAGATGTCCATGAAGAGATCAAGGTACATTTGCTTCCATTCTTGAAAGTCTTTAGATGTCAAATCTGGATTATCCAGAACTTTATCTATAATGGCTACTTCTCCTTCCCTGGCCTATGAGAGAAAATGAAGAGGCAAAGAGTCAATGTGAGTGATGAGTCACTGGCAAAGTCAGTCATATGGGTGGAAGGAGAGAACAGGGGGAGCAAACACAAGCCACAGAACTCCTAAAAGCAGGAGGACTCTCTGACT
>NW_010335126.1:14006-25707 GCF_000700745.2 Antrostomus carolinensis
ACCGGATCCCTTCCCACAGGGTGTCACACATCACCCTGTGGGGCTAGGGTTTCCCTTGCCTTGTCCACCATCCTCAGAAATGGTCCCTATTCCCTTTCCTCATACCTTGTTCAGCCCAAGAAAAAGCAAGCCCTGTATTGTTTACTATTAGCAGCTTGCATTTCCCAAGATGGGTTTCACACGATGAAGTGCCATCTGTTTGTTCTTCTTGATCAGCACAAGGAATACTGCGTGGGTGCGTGGGATGCAGACAGATGGCCTCTCGCCCGCCAGCAGAGCTAAGCCTTTTTTATCAGGCTTGTCATGAGGACATCTGAGTCCTACACTGCAAAGGCTTGTGCAAGTACCCCCATGTTAATGATAACTCATCCTCGTTAAAGACCCAGTGCACACAATGGGCTGGCTGGCTGCAACCTCCTCCTACCACTGCAGTTGCAAAAAGAAGGCAGAAATGGGATCACTGTGATTAGTGATTAGTTTTTTCAGGAGATGACAGGCAGCCAGTACGGGTCAGAGTAAGTTTCAGATATACTCTCAGTCACTCATGGTTGTTGCAAGCAGTGAAAGCTGGATCCAACAGACTTAAGCCTTGGAAAGACAGCTAACACACAGGTTTCCAGCACTAGGTAGGTATCGTATGGTCACCAGCAACCTCCGCTCTATGTGCCAGACGGGTTTTACACTCCTCATTGCTAACTCACATTTTCCGTGTTCATACTATGAGTAAGTTAAATCTTTCTGGGGAGCCTGTTAAAGGCAAATATTAAGCTGTGTCAGCCCACGTTGGAAGGAGAGGATCAGAAGGGTCAAAGAGACATCACCAATAAGCAGTAGGCTGAAAGGTATTTTTCATGCTTTGCAAACAGTAGCTAACTAATGTTATCTGCCAGAATACCAGTTTTCAGAAACAGAGGTGCAAGCTGAGAATGACCAGTAGAAATGAAACCATGGGAGCTCCTGATTACCATATCTCTGCTGGAACTACCATAACTTGCTTCTCGTGATTGTGGCTGGTACCCACACCTCTGTATTATTAGCCAGGTAGTTCATACTTGCTGGCAGGAGAATGGTTTTGTGTTGCGTTGCAGGAAAGACAGCAGAGGGGTCTTTAATTAAGGACTTAGATGATGGGAAAGAGATGAGACAACAAGAGTAGAAGCAATTTAGAGAGTTGTCTCAGGTTACTAATAATTTGCATAAGTTCAAGGAGAGTTCAGAACACCAACTCCAACAGGCCAGTGCAAATGGCTGCATTCAGGAAGGAGAAATCAAAGGCACTGATAAACACAAAAATAACTGATTAAGTAAGCGCAGTAGCTACTAGTAGATACGACTACCAGGAGTATGGCAGAGGTGGAGCTCTGGGCTATAACAGAGCTAGAAACTCATCATGAGTTAGCATGATGCCATTGCAAAACAGGCACATGTCACTCTACGCTGCTGCTGTATGCAAGAAACAGCAATTATCTGTCTGTCTTGGTACTTGCTGCCACTGTATTTTCAATTATTGGTGTCATGTACTTTAAGGATGATTTATACTAATCAAGGTCCAAACAAGAATGGCAACAGGTTAAGAAAATACAGACAGAGAATAAACCAATTGTGTTTGCTTGGTCCAAAATAAAGAAGACCCAGAGAAGAATAAAAATGGGCACCCACTGGGTCAAGGGGACATGTTGTTCTTGGAATTCCCTGGAGGAAAGCAATTCCATTTGTAGGAAGCCATTGGCATAATGTAGCTCAGGATTTAATAAAGGCTAGCAAGACAGATAATTAATTAAGCATGGCAGCAACCTGCCGATAGTGAACCACAGTTTTAGTATGAGTGATCCTGCCGTGGTGCAAAAGCACAGATACAATGTGAACCTCCTGCCATCCCAGTATGTCTGAGAGTTCTGTGATTTTTATTCAGTTTCTCATGCTTGTAGAAGTCATGTGGAAAGCCTGTGTATCTTGACTTTTTCTGCCAGTCTCCAATTCTGTAAAGACTCATGTACCCAGATAATACTACAAGTAGTAGTTGCCTTCAATGAAATGATACAGTGCAGGAAGTTAAGCATGTGTAAGACTTTTTCAGGATGGGAGTCCCACAGAATGAAAATAATATTGCTTAAATGCTTCTCTAGGTGACAGAAAACTAAATTAATTAATGTTGATAAAGCCCTCTTTAATGAAAGTTGTTACAAAATCCGCTGTACAATTATCTAGTGACTTAAAATGTGGTAATTTAATATAGTTAACAGAGTCCCTGGGGAAATCCAGCATATTGTTTGCTGAAATCTCTATCAGGACAGAATTGAAACTGCTGTAACAAACAAAGAAGCTGACAGGGAGCCTAAATGAGCTGTGGTACATTTAGAATAACAATAAAAATCTTCAAATCTATCATTACTACTATTTATTTTTTTAATCAATCCTATCAGTTTATGCAGAAAGGAAGCACACAGTTTCCTCCTGGACAAGCTCAGCAATCAGAAAATAATCAAGTGTTGTAAACAGTACTGGTCCCTTCCAAAAGGCTGGCTTCCCTTAACTTTAGACTTCAGCAATTACAGAGTGAATGCATTTTGGTAAATTAAAATGTTCAGGGACAAAAAGGGGATTAAGGACTCCTCTGATAATCTGGTGTCAAATTCTGTTGAAGCAGCTCAAGGAGGAGCAGCTGACTGAGATTTTATCCACGCAGAAATAAACACTGATCCCCTCACTTTGACTGCTCTCCCAAGGCACATTTTTCTCTGCTTTTTCCCCACGTCTCCCTTGCTTGGTTCACACACTGGGTTCAGCCTGGACTCCAGCTGCACACAATTAATCTCCAAATACAATACAGTCCCATCCAACCCTGGGGCAGGATTTTTCCTCCCTCTTTTATCTCACCTTTAAAGTGCTTTTCAGAATTCGTAGCTGGTGCAGTTTTTCATTGACTACTGGATCGCTACATCTCTTTATAAATGATTTCTTATACTCCAGCTTAGTGGAAATCCGGTGTTCTCCTAAAGGAGACAGGCTGGCCTGCTCCAAGGCTCTGTACAAATCTTGCAAGGAATCTGCTGTTATTTCTTCTGTAGTTTCAACTGTAATGAGAAAAAGAAAGAAAATAAAAAGAGGAAAAAACAGAGAAAGGGACAATGTATCATTAATGTGATTATACGAAGATCTATCAAAAACCTTTGCAAAATGTTTAACAGGTTTAACTAGACCATAAGGAGAACATTTCACACCTGATAATTTCCATTAAAAAAGTGCTGCAATTGTAACTGTTCGTTCTTGCTGTTGCCTCCAGGAGAAAAGGAGAAAAACTTTCAAGAATGTTAAGTCTTGACCCGCAAAGAAAACAAACAAACAAACAAAAAAAGAAATAGTGCAAAGTGTGGTAATATTACAGTGACACACATACTGTCAGAAATCACATCTCTACTGTTGCAATTAAATGATGGTGACTTTGTTATTACAAGGAAAGGAAGCCCTGGAAGCATCCTGCCAAGGAAGGTGATCAGGGATCGGATCTCGGCCTGAGAGCACTGATAATGGCATTCAAAATTATGTTTATGATGGTGGCCTTGGAATGACATGCCATTTTCCTTCCTAGAAAAGTCCACGTGTTGCCTCTTATTTTTGATACTCAAGAGTGTTGTTCAATAGTCAGTAATACCATAATATTGCGGTGTTTTCTCCTCTACTGTTACCTGAATACTACGGATGGGACATAACAGTGCATTCATGACAGCCTACTCAGCAGCAGAGCAAACCAAATCGGAGCTGTTTGCATTATAGGCTTATTTATTTATTTACTATAAGTTTTAAAATATTTGTTCTAACTAGTACTGGGAGCCATTTAAAGGGAAAAAAAAAAAGTTTTTGCTTCTCAAAAACCAAAATCAAGCAAAGGCTGGAGATTAAATACTACTTTGATATAAGCACTTGAAATGCTTCGCTTAGAAACCATCAAACCATTTAAACTTCTCACACACTGTTTCCCCCAGAATAAACTGTTTGATGGCTCCATACCAACTTGTGAAATGCTAGGATTAGCTTAGGGGTGACCAGGAGAAGCCTGGGGAGCCCCGGAGAAACAGCAAGCAGTGGGGTGGCAGCTCCGTCCCTGCTGCCCCTCACACGCGGACACACCTGTACATGTAACAGCTGGCCACTGCCTGTGCACAACCCCCCAGTCGTTTCCAGACCCCTTGGGACCCTCCCACCCAGTGTTGGCTTTCTTAGTGGTGTGTGTTTTCCTGGCCCAATGTGCCCATGTCCTCAGGATAATATCATGAAAGCTCTTGTAGGAAGGCTACAGCTGTTTGGTTTCAAGCATTACTTTCATCCTATGACTGACCCTGCAACAAGGCATAGCCATCTCCACTGGCTGAAAGTTCAGCACATGACAAAGTACCCATAAGTGGTGAACCTCAGTCTCCTCAGGTGTTAAGAGGGTTTTTTATCATGCACCAAGAGGGAGGACAGCTAGTGTTTAGAAGTGCCATTTCCAGCCCACCAGGAGCTACCCCAGACAACCTCCCATCCAAGCCTATACCACGCAGTACAGCAACTACTCACCTCAGGCTCAAGCAAGAACTCGAGAGACCCAAATCTCCACACCCCATCACAAAAAGTGCTTGCATTTGTATAGATCTTTATACAATCAAAGAATTTTGCAGTCAGCAACTAATCTAGCTATATCTCTCATCAGTTTATTCCTTTGCCCTTTCATTTTTTTGGGGGGAGGGCTATTTTTAAAGCACTCTTTTTTTTTTTTTTTTGAACAGATATGGAAGTGAAGAAGGGTTAGAGGTTTTTTTATTGATGGAGGTCTTGTAGGTCTGTACAGAGTTCCCTAAATCCTTCCATCGTGTGCTACCCTGCTTGGAGACCTGAGTTAATCACTGTAAGAGACAGCCAGGTCTTGAAGAAAAATAGTAATGAGATGCAACTCTCTTTCTTGTTGATTTCTTTCTTATTAAAACATCTAACGTGTTAAAGGGCAAAACATTCAGTAGCTGAATACTTAAAGGTTGGTTAAAATCCCCCATGGTCTTGATTTTTACACTTTCTTAAAAAAATCCATGTAGCAATGCGATCAGACGTTTGGGATCTCTCTATCAGTTCATATCTCTGAACACTGAACTCCACCAGTCTGACAGCTGGGGAATGGGAGTGATTTGCTAAAGGGCAAAGGGAAAAAAACCACCTTGATCTGACAGGGGAGTATGTTACATCTGTTTCTCTTTCTCTTATCCCTTGTTATGCAAGGCAAAAAAGATCTTTCCTCAGGTCTCTCTTCCCCAGCATCATTGCCACGTTGTACCCTCGGGGGGTTAGTGAAAGGCAAGTGTGATGAAGAGTGCCAGTGCTTTGACTCCATGTCTACCTGAATTTACTTTGCTAGGGTGATCCAGAGCCTGGACCAGCAACCAGCCAGCAGGTCCAGGCTTGCCATGGCTTCCTCAAACAGCAAAGGTACCCCTGTGGTGAAGTACAATGTTTGGGTTCAACCCCGAGGTTCAATCCTGAATGAGAAGTGCCTTTAATGAGCCTGGAAGGCAGCATGGCCTGTGCGGGTTCCATTGTTGGGCTGAGAGCTTGCGCTGGCCTCCCTGCCCATGCCACCAGCCTGGTGTTCTGCTGGGCTGGTGCTCCTCAGGGTTCACCTCCTCAGGCAGGTGGCCGCTGCTCAGCGTGGGCCTCAGAGGAACTGTGGGGAGGAGATTTCTACCCTCGCCCCAAATGGGAACAGCTCTGAGGCTGCAGGGGAGAGGAGCAGGACTAGAGGGGCACAGTGCAGGCAGGGTGAGGCAGCAGAGCACCGACAGCCAGTCTTTGAAACGCATCAGCACATCACCTCCACCCGGCTGGGGCTGCCTGCCCCGGGCTCTGGCACTGCCTGAGCTGTAGCTGTGAGCAGCGTGTAGAAAAGGGGATAGGATTTGCTATAAAGGAAAGAGCAGGGAAATAAAACAGCAGGTACCTTCCCTTAAATGTCTCGCTGCTGCTAAGGCTGAGGAAGCTCAGCCAAGGCAAGATGCCCGCCCTTGTTCTACCCACGGAGGGGAAGAGGGCAGCAGGCACCATGCTAACACATCCCAAGCCCCTAATAATTTCCAGAGAAATGCTGAAGGTGGTGGTACTGCTGCTCTCAATGGCTCTCCGTAGGCGGGAATGAGATTATACACAAATCTCCCCTCCCTCACCCTTCTGCTACAGGTTTTGATTGATTTCCTGTAGGTGTTGGTGAAACCCTTGGCACCATAAAGCATCTGAGGTACTTCTGAGCTTAAAACATATTTTCCTTTTTTAAATTGGTGGATTTGTATGCGAGTCATGCTATTACAGCAGGGCTGTCTCCTTAAGGAAGAATAAGGCCTCAGGTAATGCCTTATTTAAGTAGAAAACATGGTCTAATGGGATGTGCAGATGACCTCAGAACAGCAGCCAATGCAGCAGCAGGTTGTTTTTCACCCTCACTTGACTGCTGAGTCACAGGCTGCATCTCCCCTGTTTCTCTGAATACGCTGTCAGGTAGCTGTTTCCACATACTGCTAAAAAGGATGGTCTCTTCTCTGAAGCAACAATTTTGTCCCCTGTCCCAACCAAGCCTGAAAAACTCTGCAACTTTGGAGCAGAAATAAAACTGCATAAACTCTGCAGCACACAGGATCTAAATTCAGAACGGTATCTTCCAAATACAAGAATACAAAGGTACTAAATTTCATAACAATGAAGCTTCTTCCGTGTCTTTAAGTGAATGCAAAGCCATTTGCATTAAATTCAGGAGATAAAGAATACATCAGTTTAGTAAATGGCGTGTTATTATTTTTCATTATTCTGCTTTCCACAAGGAAGAGTTTATGAACTTTTTGCATTTTGCCCTCCATTCTTAAAATGCAGTAAATATTTGTATCTACTTTTACATTTTCTCAGGAGAGAGATCTGGAGATTGTGGACAGGTGGGTGAAACTCTTAAGAGGCCAGGAATGGTTCAGGTTGTTGGCATTCAGGAAAAACTGGTGGGATTTCTTACACTGTGCTCTCATTTATTGTTGAAAAGAGCATGCCTCGAGTGTCCCCATGTACTAAGTGCAACCACCTCCTGGCTCCATTAGGCTATTCATCTTTCTATTATTTCCCCCTTATAAACCAAGATCCTAAGAGCAATAAATAAGAACTTCAGGCACTTGAGTGAAAAGTGACCACAGAGAAACAGTTAACATTGGTATTTACATGGATCAAGAGACGATCGGTTCTCATAAACTGATGATTCAGGAAGATGGCACTGAATTAGGGCGATGTAGAATGTCACTGCTGCAACCCAGCTGGCTGACACATCACTCTCTGGACACAGAGAATCTCTAGGCACACATTTCTCACATATAGCCCCTGGAAATTTTTAGTGGAGGTTTCTGTGCTTCTGTGACTCACTTTCCCTATAAAAGTCCAAGCCATCAGAAGCTTGCATGGTTTTCCCCTTTCAGTGAGGTACCAGAGGAAGCAGTGATTGTACCTGGGGCTACAGGTACACCTAGCTGCCTGTGCGAGCATAGTACAACAGAGTTAATAATAAATTTTGTTACCCGCTGTGCTGACACCCTTTTCAAGGGTTGAAGTTCTCCTTTGAGGCCCCTTTCGTACTTTGCCAGTGCCTCCTAATGCCACCCAGGCTCATCCCGTTGTCTTCAGACTCCTCATCCTGACTGCTGGACGCTGCTGCCGCCCTGATGGCATTCTCCTTTTCCCACCATCCTCTTTGCTGTTTGCTACCTTTACAGCTTAGCGGCGCGCTTTCCTTTGCATGCAGCTCCTCTCATGCACGCCCACTCCTCTACTTGCAATTAGCTCTGCATTTGAACAAAATTACCACCGTCTGCAAATCCCCAGAAAGCCAAGCTGCTGCAAAGTCTGTGACAGAGAGCAAGCAAGGCACAAACAGACTGAAATCCCCTGGCTCCACTGAAATTTAAACTCCCATTTTCATTCCCTCTGGTGAGCTCACTTTCACTGGTAGAGGAACCAGCTCAAGCTCAGCTTTCTCAGGATCTTAAGGAGGCAATTTTGTTAGAATACATCACTAATTACGTTATTAAACATATGCCATATGTTATTTTCCCTATAATTCCCAAAGACTTGCTTCCAATTTGACTTACACCTTTCTGCTTCAACTTTTGCACAGGGGAGGCATCTATCTGAATTCCCCACCTAAATGCTCCACCAAAACAGAGAGCATCCCTGCCCTCTGGGAAATGGTCTCCAGCTAGATGAAATGTGCCCTGATGCACAAATCTCTGGGTTTATTTCTTCTTTTTTTGCTTTGCCTTCTTGACCCTGGTGCATCTATGCTGGGAACAGAGAAGCTTGTCTGCCACAAGCTAACTAGTAAGTGATAGAATTCTAGGACCGACAAAGTGTTTTGTAATCTTCCTATGCCACAGCACGTTGGCCGTGCCATGTCTGAAGAACAGGTCTATCAAAAGACTCAAGAATTTTCCTCATTACAAGAAGGACATGGAGGTGCTGGAACATGTCCAGAGAAGGGCAACGAAGGTGGTGAAGGTTCTGAGGAACAAGTCTTATAAGGAGCAGCTGAGGGAACTGGGGCTGTTTAGCCTGGAGGAGGCTGAGGGGAGACCTTATCACTCTCTACAACTACCTGAAAGGAGGTTGTAATGAGGTGGGCATTTAAAAGACATGTAGATGTGGCGCTTAGGGACAAGGTTTAGTAGGCATGGTGGTGTTGGGTTGATGGTTGGACTTGATGATCTCAGAGGTCTTTTTCAACCTTAATGATTTTATGATTCTAAAACCCACCTTGTCCTGCAATGCTTTCACTCATAGGTAGTGCAGCAGACAGATGTCTGCTGATCCCGTGGGAAGGGGAGGCCTCCAGCAGCAAGCTCTGGAGCCCCAACTCAGGCTGTCTCCTGGCCCAAGTATGCTAACAGTCAGGCAGGGGCAGGAAATTTAATGCAGCCACAAGGACCAAGAGCCTGGCTGCGCTTGTAAACCCCAGGGAACAGTTAGGAGAAAGACAGAGAGATCTCCCAATATTTAGGGTGAGAGAGTGAATGGATGGAAGGAGAGTAGCCGTGGGTTTTAGCTGCGTTGGAGAGGAGGGGAGAGAAGAAATCCTCCAAAAAATAGTTGTTGGTTTCCCAGTGCAAAGCTTAAATCCATCTTTGTTGCTGTTCTGGTTAATCACTGGAGTCCAAACTGCACAAGAGGGAGGCATATCCAAACATTTATGATGCAAAGAAACAGGAATTATAGTTATTTTTTACATGATTTGGGTGGATGGCGGGCAGACTAAGCTGGGCATTTCCTTTCCCCTCAGACTATAAGCTAAAAGGAACAAAATGGTGAAACCAAAGAAAAATAAAGTTTCTACAAGAAGACAGTGTCTGCACGGCTGTGTGTGAAGTCACCACTGGACAGGTATAAGGGGAGCCACAGTAATGTGGAAAATTGGCTTCTGGCAGGAGAACGCTACAAGTCACATCTCTGATTACTGAGAAAAAGAAGAAGCAAGGTTGTGTTTAAACCTGGCATAGTAGAGCAGGCAGGAGGCGCAATAAGGTGCAGTTCAGGTCTATACGAAAGCTCTGTGTAATAAAGAGCAGGTTTCCCTGTTAAAGCACAAATAGAAACCTGTGTCATCTCCTACTACAGGTTATGGCAAGATCAAGGTCTGGCTGGGCATGTACGTATGCTGGTGCACCTACATGTACACTTAGGTGTATAAAGATACATGTGTATATATTAATGAGAGTTTTCCATGAATTAAGAAAAGCTTAAGCTTAAGAAAAGCTTGAGAAAAGCTGTGGGATTCTTGTGCAGTGCCTGGTCTTTGCAATCCTTCTCTCTGTTATTCCTGCCCTTTTCTGATTTGTATAATCCTCCATCCTTTCTGGGCCCGTATGCTTGAAAGTGCAGGACTTCCCCCCAAAGTCTTGAGTCAAGGAAGGGACAGTGTTTAAAAACAAGCTTTGAAACATCAGTGGCTGGAGGATCAGATTAAATTTGCATTTTATACCATTCTTTCCTCTAAAGAGGAAGTATTTCTGGGTTACCAGGATAGTTGTACATGGTTTCTATTCTCTGCTATTATGTAAACCTGCAGGCAATAAAGATATTCCCTGGAGAGGGCATTCACTGAAAGCACCAACACAACAGAGCTCTGCAGTATGCTGGAGTTTTCCACCTGACAGTATGAGGCTGCCTCTCCTCTCACATGCAGGAACATAAATTGATTTCTTGAAATAATGTGAACTGTGCAGGCAAGTGGAAACTCATCTCCCATTGGACAGATTTCCAAAGGTATTTCAGGCATTTTCCACTTCAAACAAGTTCAACCAGAAGCAGTTAGGTACCATAACTGCTTTTAAAAGATCTGACCCTAGCCTTTGTAAGGACTGAGAGACGCTAAACCTTTGCTGTGGCACCAGAGGTCTAATTCTTTTTGTGAACTATTTATGTCACGAGTGGTTTTCTTTTTGGATCAGTAGATCCTTGCGAGTCTTTCTTCCTCTGAGGTCAACTTTCTGGTGATACCTGAATGACAAACCGCCCACACCTTGTCACGGTCTCGTGAGCCACCACCCCCTGCCAGTTTGTGAGCTGGCAGGCTGAAGCATGTTCAACCTCCATGGGACACTTGAGCTGGTCTTACTATAAGTCTCGCGCCCACGTCAGTCACATCTCTTCAGCTTTCCACGCATCTGGAAATGCTTGCAAAAAACAGATGACACTAAACTTGGCATTAGAAAACAACTGATCCTCAAGGTTTCTCCCTGCGTTGTTGAGCTGACAGTAACATTTAGGCATTTTCAACATCCACTTAGCAATGAAGTACAGGTGCCAGCAAATGGGATAATATGTTAGTGAGAAGGGAAAACACAGACAGAGGGAATAATCAGCTCGCTCTGTTTGGGTGCCTCTTGACAGCTCTTACACACCTCGCAAGAGCTCCTCATTTGCTCCCAGCCCTGCTGTTTCATGAGGTTATACTGGTGGGCTGTGATTTCAGAGAGGGCATAAGAATGAAGATGAAATAACTCCAAAGCTTCCCAAAGTAACAGGGAACTCTGATCAGTGGCAGAATTTTTTGGCAGCAGGGTTATAATTGCATCCTTTGGTATTTGGACACGGTACTCTACTCATTAAGTTGCCTTCATCGCTGAGCAGATTTTAGTGACTCTTCGGGAGAATTTTAACAGGATGAAATAGGATATCCTGACATTTTTCTGTGCCACGCATTGATATAAGTGCTGTTTAATTTTACCACAAGCTACCAATGTTACAGTGAAATAAACAGAACAATTATACTTTGATGGTACGCTTCCCCTCAGCCCTCGCAGTTCAGAAACAATGAAAAAACTTCTTGTATTTATGAGGTAAGCCAGGAGCTGAAGCGAACTGGGTAAACTGCTATAAGTCTGGGGATGCTGTGACTTTTAAACAGGATGAGAAGGTCCCTACAGATACATCTCGCAGGCAATATACGGAAGCAATTACTCCTTAATATTTTTTTGCAAACCTAAGCTGTCACAGCACACGAAGTTGTGAAAGGTTAAGTGACAAACGATATGGACCCAGTGACATTACTCACCAGTCAGAATCAAGCCACAGTCACGCTTGCACAACAGCAATGCCTGTCAGGGCTTCAGGGCTTGACACCTGAAAGCGAGCCTGAACGGAAGGGGTATGTATTCCT
>NW_010335126.1:25737-29701 GCF_000700745.2 Antrostomus carolinensis
CTCTACTTCAGGCTACATCCCAAGTTTGCTTATTTATATGGAAATGTAACACGGAGTGAAATTTTTGAAAAAACTTGCATCACTTCGGAATTGCAATCCTACTTTCAACATGAAAGAAACACGGCAAATTAGTATGGGCGGGCGCCAGATTAATTTAATAGCCGGCTCAGTTACCTCTGTAATGCGCTGCGGTCTGCTGGGGAAGCACCTCCCAAGGCATTTGTGAAAGGGGCCTGAAATACTTCTGAAAACATTATCCCAGAAGATGTCATATTTATTCAGATATTCAGATTTATTACTGGATTTATAATTGCGCATGTTATGATAGCTGCACTGATTAGATCCCAGACTAATTAATCTGCACCCTGATTTACATGTTATTTATGTAGGGCACGAGACTGCCAAATATTAAGCACCCCTGTCAGCTGCTGAAGGCCCATCACACCACCACGGTCTTTAAGCACTGCACAAAGTGCAAAGTACCAGTGAGAGCAAAAGCTATTATTGTGACGAGAGAAATGCAATACTATGCAGCTTTTCTAGATGTTACTCATGTCATCACACGTCATAATGGACTTGTGAACACATATGCACCTTAACATAAAGCTCTCTCTCAAAACTGGCATGGGAGTTGTCACAGAAGAAAGGTCCGTTCCCCATCCATTGGGCAGAATGTGTTTGCACGCAAAAGAAACAAGAGAAAGGAAATGAACATCAGCCCTGACAGACAATGGTTACGCAAAGGCAAAACTGAAAATTTGCTGGCTTATTTCCTTTATTAAGCCCAAAATAACACCTTCAAAAAATCCTGACTTCATGAATAAATCAAATGCCTTCATTAAAGAAACATTTACTGCCATTTTCTATACTTTATTTTAAGGCATACAGAAAAATATTTAACAAATGTGTATGCAATTAAATGCCGGGGACTGCTAATTACAGCCCTTCTGAATGCCTCTGCAAAACAAAGATACTCAATACAATATGTTAGAAAGGGTGGGGAAAAGAAGGAGAGGAAGCTGAAGACAATCTAATTCATATTAGCGCAGATATATGCTAGCCTTTGGCTATGAGCAGCAAATAAGCCATCAGCGTAACCCCAAATGGCAGCCAAAGGACATTTTAGAGTCACATCTTTGCTTCTGCTTCTCTAATTCATTTCCAAAACATTTCACCTCTAACTAATTATGGAATTTAATGACAGAATGTAAAGGACTGGCCGGGGTTGCAGGCCATTCCAACAAGGCTTTAATGACATAACCTTCAGGTTGCAGAATCTCTATGTACTTAGCAGTGATTTATCAGCCCTGGCAGAGGCAGGTACTTCAAAGGCAACCTTATATAAAAAATAAATTCTGCATTTGCCAAGCGTTGGAAACAGCGCTAAATTAAATTTAAAAATCAATTCCTACAGACAAGAGAGTCATAAAAACTCAGTGGGTTTGTCTATTCGGCCAACAGGCAAAAATTTATGACAGTACAGTTTTGTAATCAATAATAGCAATACAGTATATGTTTTTGATTGGAAAAAAATAAAGATGCCAAAACAACACTGCTAAATATTTAGGCTGATTTGTGACAGTCCCATTGAGCAGAAACACAAAACATGCATTTTGATGAATTTCCAACTAGTTTATGTCATACTATATTTTTTATTTTTCAAAAAAGAATATTAAAACTATTATAAGTTTTGTCACCTGCTGTAAGGCAGAATGATGTAATTTTATTCACTGCACATTTCCTGTTTGTGAGGCAAAAAAGCATAATTTACTTCTTTATAAAAGGGAAATATATATAACTATATATATATATAATTTTATTGGTATTAACATAATGCAATACCATACATTGAGCAAACAGAAAGAAAACATTTCAAAATACATTTTTTAAAAGTATCTCCCCGTAAGATAGTATGAAATATCAAGTAATTAGCATTAACATTATTACAATACACCCTTAGCCAAATATATTAAGGAAAATCCACATTCTAACCACAGAGATAGAGGCAAACATCAACCCATAGGGGACCCAGGACATAGTGATAAATACAATATCTGAATCTACTTTGAGTGACATCCAGACAAATACTGGCCCCAAACCAGCCCTCTGGAGTCTGGGTGTTATATGGAGAATACTTTGTGCCTGCTTGGCCAGGCAGCATCACTCACGTGTTTAAGTCCTAGAAGATAAAGAGGAGCTGAAGAGTTTATCTGCAGAGTCTAATAAATCTCGGGGTGAGGTATCTTCTCCTTTCATCATCCAAACCACTGTCAGTGTACCCTCTGGCAATTCATTACAAATCATTAGATAAATGTAAGTCTCCAAAAGGTCTGTACATACCTCCACTTGACAGAATACACTTAGTTTAGCATGACATAGTAAGGTGACTTCCTTCACTAATGTGAAGTATGCTTAAATGACACAACTCTGTCTGGTTGGCCTGAACGGGTTCACTGGAGTTCAGTACAAGCAACAGGATTTTACAGTTACCATGGCTGAATCCCTCTTTAATTCCTTGAGGTCTGCAGAACAAAACTGAGTGACATCAAAGCCCTTCCCCTGCCAAGACCCTCTTCCCCTTCCGTTCTCCCGTGCGGGGGGCAGTATTTTCTGCAAATGTGCTCCATGTAGACTGGATCTGACTTTGTGCCTAGTCCCATTGTGGAAAGGGTGCATTCTTCAAAAGACTGGCCATGCCCTCTGACACCTTCCTGGAGGCCTCATATCCAGGCATGTGGTTGTCTACGTTTTAACAGGTCTGTTTTCTGTTACAAACATCAAAGTTATTCAAGAAGAACTGACTTTCTGAACGGAGGCCATTATGTTGCTTGCAAGAGGCTGAAGTTGAGTCTCCGTCGTGCCAATTCTCTAATGAAAAGTTTATCAACCTTTGAGTCCAATCGGTTCAGTGCCAAGAGAAGTGGATCCCATTTGACATGGAGAGGTGCTATCAACTCTCGCAGTGTATTAGCCTAATATGATAAAGCAGTGATACAATATGTTGAAAGAACCGTGATGTGCCATTATTTCCATACCATATTAGAATATTAGAAATACTGTCATGCAAACAAGAGCAAATAGCAAATCTGGCATACAGCAGCAGCACTACAGAGCTTTTCCAATCTGCATGCAGCTATGCTCATGAGGACAGAGACATGGCACTGTTCTGCTATTACACCTTGCTTCATGAAAATATCCATCCCTGATGCAAAAGAGGTATTTAGGGCAGAAAGTTATATATTCTCTCTTTGTGGATATGCTTAAAAAAAAAAAAAAAAAGAAAAAAGGAAAAGAACAGAACAAAGACCAATTAAAAAAAAAAGCACAATAAAACGAGAGAACAATACGCATCCTAACCAACTTGGGTTGGTCTCCTCTGTGTTAAAAGACATTAGCTCATTTGGAAGCACTGGGAAAGAGTCACATGAATGAGGAGAATGGAAGCAAAGAATGTGCCCCAAATCCACCAAACGTGCTACAAACACAGAAAAATATCCTGTTGGCAACTTATGCATGAACTAGAAAAAGAGGTGGCACAACACAATCTGGCTGCTTTCGTTATCCTAGCTGACAATCCAGCATTGTGCAACGTTGGGCGAAGGATAAGATACGGAGCTAGGAAATCATGTGATTTTGAAACCACACGACATTACATACATTCAAAAGCTAGGGCTTGAGAACTCGAGAATCTTTGTGGACCTGTGTTAGCAAAGAAAAGAGAGAGAGAGAGAGGTGGAATAAACAGCATACAGCTAAGTTGTTTAAGAGTTTCTGTGTGGATACGCAGTCTCTGTACACCGGGCAGTTTCAAAAGCCCAGCTGCTGTCAGTAGACACCCTATTCTATTCTATTCTCTACTACACTTATTTGTAATAAAAATATGAATCTTTCCATGGATCTCGAAATCCATTGTGGTTTTAGATTCCAGATATGAAAAGCTGGGGGGTGTTTTGTTGTTTAAAAG
>NW_010335126.1:29748-38099 GCF_000700745.2 Antrostomus carolinensis
ACAAATTCAATCCAATTTAACTGGTGAGGCTTGTTTATCCCTTGTTAGTGAGAGTTTTTGTTTTGTTTTTGTTTTTTTTCCCAAAAGACAGGATGAAAAAGGAAGGAAAATATCAAGCATGGCCATTTTTACTCTTGAGCATATCACAAAAGGTCTGGAAAGCAGAAAAGAAAAGTTGTCTCAGTGACAGAAGGCACAAGGTGGAAAGAATCCCAGATGGAAACATCGGTGCCATTTACTCCACCCACGGCAGCAATTGGAAAATGAGATTCCAGAGAGGCAGAGGGTGAGCAATGCTATATGGGACTCAAACCGAGTTCAGCCTCTCCTCCACTGCTGAGATTTCCCGGAGACCCTGTGCATCAACAGGGAGAGGAGGAAGAAGGAGGGAAGAGGAAAACAATTTATATAACTATGTCCTAAGTATAGCAGTCGAGAGAAATTTTTACATAACATTGTTTAAAATAAGGAACCTTTGATTCTACAACCAAAATGGAAAAAAAAAACCCCAACAAAACCCAAAAACCCCAACCCCCCAAAACCCAAACCCCTGACAAACAAAAGGCCAAACCAGTACATTTCAGGACTCATGGGGTTGAGGGAAGGGAGACTTCAGGAGACTGGAAAAGGGAATGTTTTCCACATTTAATCCTGTTTTATACTACAGTCACAGCATTTAAAACAAGAGTCTTGGATTTGTTTTGAAAAAGGCACTAAGTGAAAGAGGATACTGCTGCCTCATGTAACACTTCTGCAGCTCCATGAGATCCTGTTGTCTCATGGATGTTTCCCATATAACTTTATCTCTCAAAATTCAGGAAGTTTAATTTCAAAGGTCAGGCTTTGGGGATAGAAACTTTCCTTTTTGTGAAACAAGGTGGCCATGAAATAAAGGAGGGCTGCTGAAGTTAAGGCAAGGGCCTTACCTAGCAGATATCTATACCCTGCCCTTCCGCAAGCCCTGCTGAGGCTGGCTGGGACATGTCCTCTGTGTCTATGGAAGAACTGTACTACCTTCCAGAGAGGGTGGGACAGGACTTCTTTAATGTACCTAAAATCCAACTAAAATTTGCATTTGAAGGTGATTATTACTGAAAACAACCCGCTAATAAGACACATTTTTGAAAAGGTTATTCAGTAAAATTTCTAGGGCTGTTATAGGCCTATCATCAAACACTGGTAATTCTTCACTGCCCCAGTTTGGATTAAGTCACAATGTACATGAACACCCTTTCATTAGGACCTCTTAGGATAAGTGGTAGCATACACTGCCCTATTTATCTGAAGGTGAATATAATTAACAGGCACACTTTGGGGGCTTTTCTATTATTGTTTTACCTTATCACTCTTGCTGATAGTAACCAACTGTACAATATTTCTTATTAGTGTAGATCCACATTAAGAGTTTAGAAATTCTGCTTTTTGGTAGTAAAATTATTTTTCCTTATTATAAACCCCATATTTTTCTTTCTGTATCACTAGCATTAGAAAAATGATTTATGTAAAAAATCTCCAGCATATGGGTTCCTTTCTAGATAAGGGGTTTTTTTTCATTTTAAAGGAGAACAAATACAAATAACAAAGGACAAGTAACGTACTTTTGGATGGATACTTATGGACACTACAACTTACGAAACTCATGAGACTTGCAAACATTTTGGAAAATAAACCAACTGCCATTCACATGCAAAAATGAATGCCATCCTATGAAAATAATGAGGCGAACTTGCTGCATTTATCAACCAAATTATGTTTGTATTACGAGAAGATCTTTACAGCAAATGACTTCCCCAGAGAGGTTACAGAAACACAACTGCCTGCTGTAAATCTCCACTTATTTCTTCAGCTAATGCGGTCACATAAGATGTGAGGAATCTTATGTTTGAGCAAACCTGTAGCAGTGGGAGGTACTTTACCCATTGAAAGTGGCAGTGACAAAATGCATCAGAGGTGGGACCAACTTGCCCAGCAAACACAAAGGGATGCTCTGCAGGCCTTTCTGGGCAGGCCAACATGTCTCAAAAACCAAGTGAAATGTAAGCAAAGGGGAGAAGAAAGTTCTCACCTGAAAGAAATGCTTGTCACAATCAGTAAGGTCTCAAAATGGCTGTCAGCCAAGAAGTCCTATGTAAGGAAAGGGGCATGGAAGGTGAATTAAGGATTTCTTTTTCTCTTTGAGACCCATTTATAAATAATGAAGGCAGACCAGCTGTCACTAATGAGCGGTTATTTAAGTTAGGGTTTTCACTTTGATGTGTTTTTTAATAAAATGCATAGCATCTTCCTGCTGCCACTTGAGAGTACACTTTCTTATGAATGCTCACATTATATATTTTGCCTAAAGAGACTACAAGATGCCTGATTACTAAATGGTATGTTTATGGCATATTTGCTTTCAGAGAAAGGGTAGGTTGAATAATAGCAGGTTAACAAACTTACTTTTGAAATAAGTACTTAAGTTTTAGAAAAGGAAATTTCAGACTTCCCATCTATAATGACAATCAGTAAAACTGTAACAGCCTTTTGAATATCTATCCTTTCCTTCATTTGTACCCTATTTTGTGTACATATTTCTACATCTGTCTATATATTCACGAGAGGTACAGAAGAACTTTGACTAGAAGCTCTTACCTATTATCTAGTTCAATAATGAAGCATGTCTAGTTATGTATATTCCCCTAAAGGTAAATTCAATGCATGAATAATCAGGCTCTGAACAAGACTGAATGCAAACACTGGGAAAAAGTAATCCTTCCTCATGTACCACAAACTGCTACCAGGATGCTTGTTATGAGTCCAGTGGCACATAGGTCTTCCTCCTTACTAGGCAAAAGGCTCAACGCTGTTTGACACAGAGTCCTCAGGAGGAACACTGGCAGGTCTATAAACTGCCCACTGCTCAATGGTGGGAAGCTCCTACCATCTTCAGGACTGCTCAGATCTCAGACAGATGCCATGCAGAGATGAAAAGAAGCTGGTACAGAGCTTGGCAGTGAGAGTGCCTGAGGAAAGAGGGTTTTGGTGACACATCTAGTGAAGCCCTCTGACACTATACTCCAAAGCAGCATCTCTGCAAGTTATCCTGTAAGAAGACAGTTAGATGTGGAAGCAGTAGAAGTCACTCAATATTCCTCTGGAGACTGAGTTACTGCAGCAAAGGGCACTAAACCAAACACTGATAATACAGGAATGCGCTATCTGCAAATAGCAAGTTCCAGTTTTCCCGACATTGCAGTATATGTTTTAGCGTCTCTGGTGTCCTCACTGAGCTCAAAGTGACAACAAAGGAACACCAACAGCACAAACCTTATATTAGAAAGCACCACAATGAGGAAGGGGGATGGGGAGGACAGGTGGTGGTCTCAGACCACATATAACCCTCAGTATCTGCTCCTGCTCAAGTGCTGTGCTCAGCGTCATGCGAAGAATGAGGCTTGGGGAAATTATGGGACTCTGATCTGCAGGGATTTTTCCTCCCACTTATCTCAGTATTTTTAAATGCACAAGGATCCTGGCTCTCACAATACGCATTTCATATACTACAGCTACTGTTAAATAACCCTCTATCTACTCAGTACTTACTAACTAAATAAACGCACCCAAGCAAACAAGTAAGCAAGAACTCCACTAAAGTTAAAAAGTAAAAAAAGCACCTGGAGAACTGCAAATTCATAGCTAAGGTTGTCTTACGCACTCCAGCGCCACACCTCTGACATACTTCTTAGTACACAGAATAACATCATTGGCTGTATAAGCCTGTCTTAAGTCGTGCACATGTACGCTGAATTGTAGCTAGCTCACCTCATGCGCAGGGAAGACCTATAAACCCTGTAAACTCATTATGCTTTTCCTCAGACTCTTGCTTAGCCCTGCAGCTGTGGTGCCTGACACCACTCTGTCTCTAGGCACAAATGCAGACATCACAGTGGCGGTGTGTGCTGCAATGACCTTCATTCAAAGCACTCTTACTGCTCCATAAAAGCCACCTCTGACAAAAACAACCATGGTCTTGGAAGCTTGTGGAGACAGACGTCTCAAGCATTTCTAACCTTTCTTTCTCTACTACCTTCTGCTAAAGTAGTACCTCACACAGAGAGGTCAAGCAAAAAGTTTACACTAAAAATATGCATTTGCTACATGAATGCTGTTTCTCTAAATGACAAAAGCTTTTTGACATTGCCACTAGAGCCCATATATTATTTTCTATTTGTTTATGGAGGTTATATTAAGTGATGAACTTCCAGCTTGCTCAACAAATAAGGATGATACTGGTATCAGTAGCTAAACTTCTAATGAAGGAGTGCCACCCACCCATAAGGATCCCATTTTTGGTTCCTCTCTGGTACACTGATTTTTTTTTTTGCACATTAAATTGTCAAATTACTAATTCTTACTATATTACATTCTTCCTATATGCTTCCTAATTCTTACTAATTCTGCCCATATTGTGTCCCTCCATATTAGATATAGCTCATGGTTATTCTGCGCTGTACAGGTGTCTCTCTAATACCTGTAAACCTTCTCCGTTAGCTCTTTACTGGGGTCTTACTAGAGCGATGGTTCACAATTCCAAGATGGAGCAGTTTGTGGCTCTATCAGAAACAGGCATTTATTTTTCCAGAGTAGTTTGTTTCATAACCATTGTAAACTAATACAAAGTATTGCTCCTAGACACAGGAGGCCCTCTAATTTGAGACATAAACAGTAAGACTGGATTAAATCTGGAAAACATCCATTGCTATTGGTATAAAAAGAAAAACACCCTTCTTCCTTTTGGAGGGGAGAAAAAGGCACACAGTTGAATAACTATGGTCAGGAAAAAACAGAAGCTGGCTGAGTTTCTTATAGTTTTATATATGTTCAGAGGGTGCAAGATGTAATCAGGACATTAGATCCCCACTGTGAAATTTATGAATTCTGAGCATGTTATTCAAATTTCTGCTTATTGGCACTGCAATTGCTCCCACTGGATTACACTGAAACTAAGTTATAAGTGTCCATGGAGCAAGCTTCTCCCAGAAGTCTGTTACATTCAAAATACAAGCATAAGGCAGACATCTAACTGTGAGGTTCCTTTCAATAGAATTCTTAGTACTGTCATAACCTAAAATAAGTCAGGCTATGGTTGTAGTGACATATAAAGCTTAATAGAATCTACCAAACCTCCTGCATGGTTTATACTGATAAGTGTGTGAAAAGACATGTCTTTATTTCCTGACCATGAAGCAGGAACTGTAGTTTCAGTTTGTTGCCCTGTGAAACAGTTACAATACAGCACAAAAAAAGGGAGTTGTGCTTCCTGTGGACTTCATCCCAGAAAAAAAAAAAGTAATGTACTAATTTTTTGCATTTGTATCACCGAGATTTTTATAAGGAATTTTTAAGGAGAATTGGTCCCATTATCATAACAGCCTATTCTCTAAATCACTTTTATCAGTAGCATATTTCTGGGAATTTTTATACATTAACTCGCTCAGGGCTTTAAAAGCAAACAGAAATGTATGGAATTAACTATGACATGTCAAATTTAAATTTACACAGATTTTTAACTTCAACTGGTAGAAACCACTTTAGATAAAGAACACTTCAATAACCCATCATCAAGTAACATAATTGCTCTTTCTGATGGTGCCTTCCATACTGACAACAAAAATACTGACACATTGACAAAATCACTCGCATGACTAAACAATGCACAGCTAGACTGTCACCTCTATGCTGCCTGCTGACATCCAAGGGCAGAGAACTGAGATGCTGCTCCTGACACAGCTGCTGACAACTGCAGCAACTTTCCATCCTGGACAAGGATCTCTCCTCCGAGTGGGTCAATGAGACAGATCATAGAAACATTAAGTTATTGATATCAGACTGCGTGGTTAAGGTAAAATGAGCAGAATGAGGAAAAATGCCATCTTTCTCTTCATGCCCTGTTCTGCTGAGACTCTTGAGCAGCTTTTGGTAAAACATCCAACATGAATGGTGTGGAAACCCACTCAGTTAGGGAAGGGTAGGAGGACAGTTGATGATGATACTCATGTTGAGATGTTTTAATCGAACCTAGAGCTCACTGGAGCAGCACACACAAAACATGGACTATGTTTTAACTCATCTGGCGAGGCCATTAAGTGAAATGTTGACAACTCTCTCTGGCTGGCTGCGCTACATATAACAAAGGTATCCCCTTCTCTCTCCTCATGTACTAGCATGAGTTTGATATGTTAATCCAACTTGCCTTTGACTGTTCCCAGGCAAGTCATATCGTTCTGCTCCAACTCTATTTTCGATTTCATCAGGTCTCTTCCAGGATCGAGAAGGACCATATTTAGCAATACAAATGCTACCAGACCTGAAACATGTCCCTCAGATCATCAAACTGAAACACACTGCATAAAATTAGCATATAAAGAAATTACTTTTGGAAACCTGGCTTCTAATTAATTTGGTTTCCATAAAAACAAGGCAGAAATGGCCTTTCCTGTTTTAAAACAATGATTCGGCTGCTTTCTCAGGTGTCTACAGTGTCCTGAAAGCCCATCAGACTGATACAGCAGTAAGCTCCTTGTTTTGCTGCAGTGAATTCATTACCTACTTGGGAATACAAAATGAAGAATTAATGATAAAATGTTTCACACCTGGTAGATACTGAAAGCATAGATTTTCGTCTGGTGAATTTAACATTTATTTTTTAATGAGAATAATTATCTCTACACAAAAAGCTTGCACAGAGAGGTTTTATGTAAGGTATCCATCTGGCAAGCCAAACATTGCTATGTTTTTGCTTAAAATTCCTTGCATATTTTTAACATTCAAGAGCTGTTTTTAGAGGTGCTCCAAATTCTTTGTAAAAAGTATATCCTAAGCCCATCATATGGCAAACAATGCTCTCACCAGTGTAATAAGAGAAAATAAGAGTTGCACAGGGATTTCATTAGGCTAAAAGCTCCTCTTACAGGAGTCAAATGCTGAAAATGTCAGAAGTTCCCCAGTGTATTTCAACTTTGAAGATAGCAACGAACAACAAATTTTGAATTATTTCAAATCCCTGAACGTGCTAGAGTGAATATGATATCTTTAATTGGATAGTATCTCTTCAAGCCTGCTAAGAAAGTACTTCTACGCACAATTTAAGAGGGGAAAAACCAGCACACTAATCAAAGAAACCTTTTGTGATATCACCTTATGTATTCAAGCTCCTGGTTAAATATTAATTCAGAAAACCACAAGGTAGCCATTTGTGGAAAGGGAAGGTAAAAGGCATTTGTCAGACTGGTCAGGAGTCCCAGACAAAGCTTAGGGATGACACACCAGGGTTTCACGGCCATGCAATGCCCAGCCACGGAGATGCCCTTAGCCCTGCTGCCTCAACCTTCCCCTGAAATCCAGGCACCCCTCAAGGGGCCTCTTGGTGAGAGAGGATGTGGTGTGTTCAGTGGTTTTTAAGGGAAGATCTCAATCAAGTCCTTGATGTGCGAAGGATCATCAGGAAGGAGTTACTCTTACATTTCCATCAATTCCTGCAAGGTTTTTACACTCAGTCATCTTTGTACAAAGGTACAAAGACATTGGCGTCCAAATTCATTGCTTCTCATTATCCTCCTCCTCCCCAATGCATCCCCAAGCACCTCCTATACACAGAAATGCCTCTGTCACACAAGTTGTATTTGACAAGGTGCAGCTTCCATACTTCAGCATGATGGTATTGTTTCACAGAAGAAATAATCCTGTGTTGAACAGATTACAGCACAAACACCTGATTTGAGCACTGCTTCTCTTCTCCTACATGTCTCACCCCTTTCTAGAGTGAGAGGGCAGAGACCTGCTCCTGCCTCAGTGCCACATCCTGAGGGACTGAGGGCAACACTCCCAAGCCCAGTGGAGACCTGCTGTCCTCCCAGAGTGATGGAGCAGCAGACAGGGCCCACGAGCATGGCAACCAGTGGCTATTGTGTGCAAGGTGATTCTGCTCAGCAAAGGCGCTGAGGGGAATGGACCAAAACACCCTTTGACACTGTGGGGGAGAGTTACCTATAAAAACAGCCACCCTTGGAAACTGCCAGGTAAGAGTGCCATCCCCTCAGAGGATGGTCAGCCAAAGGAGGCTTGTTGTATTGGGTTTGTGTGGCTGGGTTTTGGCTCCTCCACCACAATGAAACGTCAGAGTTGTGTGTTGGAGACAGGCACTTCTCAAAACCTTTTGAGACATCAAAAGTGTTCTGTCTCTTTCAGGAGAATGAAAATAGGATGTCACTGGCTTTCCCCTGGAAATGAGAGCATGACTGCACTTGTTAGGTCTTACTACTTCATCTGGGGTTTTAGATCACAGGAAAAAATATCTTTAGTTTCCTCAAAGT
>NW_010335127.1:0-55745 GCF_000700745.2 Antrostomus carolinensis
TGCTCTCGTCTGGGGCGCGCCTCTTGCCTGAGGGGGAGGAGGGGGAGGGCAGAGTGGTCGTCGTGCACTGACAGCCCCTGGGGTTCTCTAGTTCATAACGCAGCTGGTACAGCGCTGCGAAAAGGCGGAGCTGTAGGGCCTCTTCCGCGGTAGGAAGGATTCGGTTCGCCGGACTGAAGGACCTACAGGAATTTCTAGCCCTGGTTTTTAGGAGGGGAGAGGAAGGACTATCTAGCCTCGTGCTGTCCAGTAAGCTGCATTTGCTTTTCCAAGTTTGAAGGTCTCTGGGGCAGATTTTACGTGCAGCTCTACAGTGAAACTTGTGTGATTCAATCCCTCTCTATTGTTTAAAAATATTTAACTGTTTAAGATGATACTTTAAGTAATCCCTGACTTAGCAAGTAGTTCAGATCTTGTTTGTGTTGGACACAATATCAGCCTCCATGTAATATGTTTTAATTTGTGACTGCTGTGAAGCTAAAGCCCTGGTGTTGCTATAGGAACTGGTTGAGTGAAGGGGAAGATCAGGTGCACAGGGCTGATGCTTGTGTGCTAGTTTCTCTGAAAAACTCCAGATGAATCATAACTGCATGTGAGAGTGGGGTTTTGTTAGGGAAACCAGGCTTCAGTGAGAAGCATTACTTTAACTTGGTTATGCCTGTATAGTCCTTTTCAAGGTGTTCAGTTTTCACCATTCATAACTATTGAAGAGAATGCTTGAGCTGTCTGGTGGTTTGGGCTTGTTTTAACTGATGCTTAAAACTCATTATCCCAATTTAAACTTGATGGATGCTGTAAATGAAATAGAAGCCATGTCCACATCAGTGATCTCTGTAAGTACAACCCTGCTTGAAAGAAAATGCATTCTGTAAGTCTTTTGTAGATTTGAGGTGGTAGGATGTGGTTATATGGCAGTATGTTCTGTGGGACAACCTGCTGCTTGGAAGTATTTGTTTCAGCTATATAGAGTAGTCAGCTTTCCGAGAAATCCTAAGACAAACAGTCAGATGTTTTAACAACTATCATACTTGTCTTGTGACTTCCATGTAGAAGTGGAAGAAAAGCTTAAAGGATCTGGCATTAAGCTGACAGGACAAAATACTGAGTCACAGCAGTTGGTGCTGCTGAACATGCTTGTTCAGTGTACACAGACATTGGAGTTATGGCACTTGGAGGCATGTTTGTAAATCTCATTGTTTTCCTGGCTTAGAGGAGGTGCTGTATCTTTAGTTCTCACTTGAGACCCAAGTTTAAGCTTGATGATTTTGTTGGTTGAGTGGACAGTATGTCTTTTAAATACATATTTTGGACTAGTGAGGAATACAAAACTGAGGAGGGGAGAGGTCTTGGATTTTCTCACTTCATTTGAAACTAAAACAAAACAAGGAAGTGGTGGCACTGAACTAGTCACTGAGTGCTTGCTCATGGCCTGATGGAGCTGGTTTCTGTTCCTGTGGCTTCACTGACCTTCTTGGGGAAGGTTGAGTGGCAGATCAGGACTTTAAAGCTGAAGAAAACAGTTCTTAAGCTGCCTGCTTTTAACCTCCTTTGTAGAGCACAAATGAAAAGTGTGGTGCTTTCTTGGACCTAACTACTTGCCTTCTTAGTTGCACTTTTGTAAGAAAATGTAACTTTGAAGAGTAGATTTCATGTTTTGCCTACAGTTCTGCAGTAAAGTGAAGTACATGACTGAAGTATCTCTATAGACAAGATTGCTCACTTTAACTACCAGTTATTTTGGGGGTGAGGCAGAAACAGTGGTGTTGAGATTAAATATATTTCTGTTTAGCCACTTCACTGTGTGATTTCTTGAGAGGGAGGGGTCTCAAGTTTTATATTCACACAGCTTGGTGTGTGGCATTAGCAGTTAAAAGGTGAAAGTCTTCTGTGGCTGCTTGGTTACTGACTGTTGCTTCTGAAACCTGTGAAGGCTAAAGTATTTTTCTGTCACAGAATCTTCAGCACCATTCTGCTCAGAAGATGTCTACTCTTGAAACACTCTTTAAATACATTGATGAACATCAGGACCTCTATGTTCAGGTAAGTTTTCTTTCAGTGTTTTGTCCTGCAGCACAGATAGCTGTGGGATATTAAAAGTTGATAAGTTGTCAGCTTCAAGCTTGTTGTTACACCTATATAGTCTGCCCAGTAGCAGAATGATGCCAAGTAATTGGGGAGAGGGGGGAGCAGGCAGCAGGTGGACTGGTTTAAGCCAGAAAGCTTTGTTTCTTAAGTTTAGGCATAGTTCTGTTCAGAGACAAATCTCCATGGTAGATTTATTAGGAAATGTGCAAGCAGTGACTTACTTAAAGGTAGGAGAAGTTTGACACTAACTCCTGAATGCCAAACTGGGTTTGTACTGTCTCTTCCCTTTTGAGATGGGTGAGGAGAGATATAAACAAGGCTGGAATAAAGCTTTCTAATATGAAACTGTTCATGTTGGGGGACAGAGGGAGAAGTTACCTTCTGTACTTTGCTGTTGAACCTGCTATTTAATTACACTTTGTATTGCAATCCCTTTTGCCTGTGAAGGATTTGGTGGTATATAACTGTAAACTCCGAGGCAAGAACTATGCCAAGTGTTCTACTTGACTTCTGCAGTTTCTTACTGATCTCACTTGGCAGGGACAAAGCTACAGCAGTATTTCTGAGGAGCCTGAAGGATATTAGCTGGTTCTGGATTCTTAAAGAATGGAAACGAGAAAGGCACAATACACACAAGCTGTCATACTCTTAAGCCTACCTTCTGTATCTGTAGACTTTGTGCTACACTGCAGGGGAAAGTGAGGTTTTAGGGAGCTTTTGAGTGTAATATCAATGGTTGGGATACTCCTTTGAGCAGAGGACAGAGCTGATTTGCTGAAGTTTGACTAAAACAGTATTAGTTGAATTGTAAGGTGTTGTATTTGTATAGTGCCTCCCCTGCCATATTTCATGTATAGTGAAACCTTTAACTTTGTCCTTCTGAAGCGGCTGGCTGAATGGGTGGCGATCCAGAGTGTGTCAGCGTGGCCAGAGAAGAGGGCTGAAATCAGACGCATGATGGAGGTCGCTGCGAAGGATATTGAGCGACTGGGAGGCACAACCCAGCTTATGGATATTGGGAAACAAAAGGTATGGGAGTATCTCCATGTCAACTTAGTAGAAAAATTATTTTTATAAGACAAGGTGTTTTGCACCTGAGTGGCTGCTTATGATGCCAGTAAGAAAGGCATTTAGACTCCATGAAGTATCATTTAAAATACTGTTTATTAGAGCTACCATTATGAAGAAAGAGGATAATATAGATAACCTTATGTCCCTTCAGGTGCTGGGAGCCCCAAGCTGTGCAGCATCTAGTGGGTATCCAGGCAGCATGCTGTGCAGATCCCATTCATGGAAATCTTGTCCTGTTTTATTTATGCAAGCTGTTAGATTCCACTGCCAAACAAAAGGCATATTCACATGAGAAATCTTGCTGCACGTTTAAAAACAAGGACATGCAGGTGTTGTAGTCACTAGTACCAAGTGGGAACTGCCTGCAAGCTACAGTCAACTGTCTAAGTTTATCCTGCAGCCCAAGGACAACACAATACAAGCAGGAAGGCGAAGCTGTATCTGCCACATAGCACAGCACAGGTTTGGGTGTTCTCAGGCCATGTGGATTGCGAATTCCTTAATGCCTGCTGGTCTTCTGGTCAGGATCATCACACAAGGGTCTCTTGTGGGTAGTGGTCTAGAAAGGCAGTAGCCTGTTGGGGTGTGGGATAATGTCTTTCCTGCCACACAGGACACCTTTGTGTTAAAACCTTTGTTTATAGTAAACCTTGGGGTTCAGATCAGTTAAGCTGCTCTATTACATTTTGAACTGTATATTTTAAATACTTTTCCAACTGAACATGAACAGAGCACCTGCAAACAAAAATGTTGCACTTCTAACAGCAGGCTGGTGTTGGAACTTAGACCCATAGGCTGTAAAGATACTGACTGAAGTTTCAATAAGTCTTCCAAAAGACTTTTAGGGTGTTCCAGACCTGTTACATTTGTCACAGGATTGCACTGTTCCATTACCAGATACAGAAGGATCCTTAATAGGATGAGTTGAGTCCCCTCCTTATTTTTAGCTATCTGAACTATAATCTTATCCTAGAGAGCCATCCACTTGACATGCTCCCCCTTTGAAGTGCCTAGTCACTACATGTCACAGAATAAGGCCCATAACAAAATTTAGACTAATATTTGGGTAGTGGCATTCAAAATCCTGTTGTACTGGAGTATTTACTGGTTTTGAAAGCTCATCACTAATTGGTGCTAATGACTGCTGAGTGAAATCTGTGTATCAAGACCCCCTGAGTAGGTTGTGCTTTTGGCAACTGGAATACACTTGTAGCACTACAGGTCCCAGAAGGGAAACTACTGACTTTTGTGCCCAAGAGGGAGGGAATCTGTAGGATAATTCTAGCTCTGCTACTGTCTACAGCTTAAAATCCCATCAAAAGTGTTTCAGTTAATTCAGGGACAAACTTTTTCCTTCCATCAGTATATCTTTTTGGAGGCAAGAACTGATTTTACAGAATTTATTACAAGTAATGTTTCTATTTAGAAAACTCTTGCAGCTGGATTTAAGTTAACTGGTATTTACTTTTACATTAAGTATAGACAAAACTAGTCAGTGTATTATTGCTGCTGTATCAATGAAGGACAATGTAGGGCAACTGATGAACTTGTCTTCTCTGACTTTGTTTACTACTGCACAGCAGTTTTTACTGTGTACTGATTACTGTAAATGTAAATTCTTCCAATAATGCCTTAATTGCTTAGAGCTGCAGCTGGCCAAGGACTGTGTAACTTGTTGATTAAAAAATTGGAGCTTGGAGCCCATATGAGCAAAAAGTCAAAGCTGATCTGGATCTGCTGAACAGTGTCTAGCAGTATGTGTTAGCTCACCAGAAGGGAGATACATGCTGACTGAGAACAGCGTGTGATAATTGCATATGGGATATTCCAAAGGGCTAAGCCAAGTTCACCTCTTGAACTAAGTTAATCAGCACTACCCTGCCCTTTGCTTACAGTGTAGGCTGGTGTAGAGAAATGCAGCTGTTACACTGACCTTATTTGAGCGTAGGCATGTGTTGTACTCAACGATACCACTGTCAGGATTTTTTTTGTTTAGAAAGCTATACTGTGGATGGGATGAAAGTGCAGTGACAGGCAATGCAGAATGCAATATTGAGTAGAGTTTATCACTTTTGCTTAGGTCAGCTTTAGATATGGCAGTTTGGCATGCAGACAGCTTGCTCTGCTAAAATCTGATGTAGGATTGTTAGTTTAAAGCTAATAGCTGAGTGGCTTGGAACACTTTGTCTATTACTGGGACTTGTCAGGAAACCTTTACTGGCATGGTGCTGTCATGCCTCCCTTGGCACACTGCTTCTGGCAATCAGTTCAAGTAGCTTAGTTTTGTTGGGCTGTCTCTGCCCCTAATCTGGTAACCTCTGAAATGTTGAAGTAAATTCAGTCATCTGATAAAAATGTACCACTCCAACAACCCATATTTCCATAGAGCTTCTGTCCTTCTATTTCTAGCTGCCTGATGGATCAGAGATCCCTCTACCACCAATTGTTCTGGGTACACTTGGCTCAGATCCACACAAAAAGACGGTGTGTGTATATGGTCACCTGGATGTTCAGCCAGCAGCACTGGAGGATGGCTGGGATAGTGAGCCTTTCACACTGATAGAAAGAGAAGGTAAGAGCAGTGGATTTCACAAACTGATGGGCACCTTAACAGGTGTGGTATCTCTCAACTGTTTTAAAGTTGCACCCTTGATTGGAAGGGGAGAGTAAGAACAGACAAGGGTGCCTGTTTAATACTGTTGAGATAAAAGATGCCAGAGGAGAAATGATAAACAAGTAGAGTTGCAGAATCTCAGCTGTTCTCAGGGCTTGTTTTCTTTTCTGATAGTCTAGACTCTACTTGGATGTTACCTTCCTCATAACTTCAACAAAGTCTTACCTGCTGCCTTCTATGGTAATGATTTGTTTCAGGAAGATGTTCTAGAACTAATTTCTTGTGCTGTCCACAACTTGGTGCCTGAAAGGTAATGTCAGGCTGCAGGGATTTTGAACCACTACAGGGGACAAACACTCGACACATTCTTTATGCCTGGAGACAGGGGTGGTACTGCAGCCTCCCTGTGTTGTCTTGTATTTGCGTGCTGAGCTACAAGGAGTGCTGCAGAAGCTGTTCTACAGAGCTAGTGCCCAGGCAAGTGTCCCCCTCTCATAAATGGAGAAGAAATAGTGTAGTAACTCCTGTTGAAACAACAGTCAAGGAGACCAAAACTTTCTTTTCTGTTTAAAGCTGGTGCTACCAACAGTGTTTTCCTTGTTTCATTTGCTCAGTGTTGAGTGTCAAAGGTCATATGAATAGAAGGACATTAACATTCTTGTTGCAGAATCATTAATCATTGCCAAGGAAACAAGTGTCTGTGGTAACTAGTATTTCTACCTGGCCACTTGGTCATAGATAGCAGAGTCCAAGCTACAAAGTTGGATTCTTTCCTCTGATAGCAAGAACTAGACTTGCTCCAGGCTGTGGCTTATCTGTGTGCAGCCTGGCAGTGTTAGGAGGTGAATTTACCAATGACTCCTTACCTTGCAAGCTGTCTGGCCTGTTCTGTCACTGTGGTTGCACCTGGTGCTTAGAGATTGTAGCCACAGCTGAGGTGCAGCACTATCTGCTGCCACTGTGATCCCATGTGCTACATTTCCTGGGATTTTCCTGTAGCCTGTAAAACTTCAGCCTGTAAAGCCTGAATATCTCTGGGGAGATTCACATTTATCTGGAGAATCCAGAGAAGTGATTGGTCACTAGCTACTGAAGTCTTACTCTTCAAACAAAGAATTACTGAATTGAAGCTAGCACTGGATAGGTTTCTGTTAAAAGGAGGTAGCTTGTTTTTGTACTTACTGCTGTGTTTGTAGAAAATTATATTATCATGAAAGATATGGGAAGAACTTAGCCCAAGACAGAGTTATATCTTTTCCAGGCTTATGTTCAGCTCCTATCCAGGGAGCAGCTGGCAGAAGAGGTGGGGCAGCTCTCTAGATGGCAAGCTTTTGCAGTCCTGTACCTATCCCTCTATCATGTGTGTATGAAGTGGGGTGTAAAACTGCTACTTCAGAAGAATCAGAAATGAAAGTTAATATAAGCAGGGCCAAAAAGCTTATCTAAAAGGATGTTTTCTCCTGCAGGCAAGGGGCGAGTGAAGCTTCATCCTAGTTTTTCTCCACAGTGGTTAATTTGTATCTTGTTCCTACAGGAAAGCTGTATGGGCGAGGATCGACAGATGACAAAGGTCCAGTGCTTGCGTGGCTGAATGCCTTGGAGGCCTATCAACAAACTAACCAGGTATGTGCCCAGAATGTATCCTACTTTTTTTTTTTACATACAGCTAAGTCTAGCAATAAATGCTATCCAAGCCACAAACCCTTGTGATGCAAGCCTGCTTATTCAGCTGATCGGAGGAATGATGCAATAGTCCTGTAAATTCCCTCATGTCCCACTAGGGTTGAGTTGACTTGCTGACAAGTTAGTCTTGTAGATGCTTGGATTGCACTTTAAACACTTCTGCTTTAACAAAATGTGTAGGAAGGAAAATACATATGCAAGCATCTGGAGCAGGAGGAATAATCAAATGTGATCATTTTCATCTAAGGATGTCAAATTAGCTTGGCCTTTAGCAAAGAATCTTCCACTGCCACTGAGCTCTCGGAAGGGATTAATTTAGTAATGCTAAACTGGGCATTTGGCTGCTTTTGTTCAAGGAAAAGTGCAAACAGAAATAGCTCAGGATGTCTGCTTTATCTTGCAAGACAAGTTGCTTTTAGTTTTGAGGATAATTAGCAGTTCTCAAGTGCTGTCTAGGGACAGAATAGGCTAGACTAGACAGACAGGGTAGCTCTGACTCCTACTGTGCCATTCAATTCCTGTGGTTAATATTAGTTTTCCTAGCCCTGTGACTTACCTTTGGCAACAGATCTCTGCCCTGTTCCCACATTTAAGAGGATTGGGAACAAGTTGTTCTAGAGTTTAGTTAAAACTTTTTTGAAGAGTTTGAATTCCATCAAATAAAGGGTGGTGTAAGTGCCCTGAATGTAAGTGCAGTCCAAACTTTGTAATACTTAGTGGAATTTGTTAATTATACACAGTCATGGAACTAACTTACTCATGTCCATTTCTCTGCTTTGTCTGTAACAGATGAAAATTACTGACTGCTGAAGGAGTCCAGTGTTTTTGCATACTTAATCTGTTCTTGTTTTTCACTTTCAAAGGAGTTTCCTGTAAATGTTAAGTTCTGCCTAGAGGGTATGGAAGAATCAGGATCTGAAGGCCTTGATGAACTGATTTTTGCTCAGCAAGACACTTTCTTCAAAGATGTGGATTATGTTTGTATTTCTGACAACTACTGGCTAGGCAAGAAGAAGCCTTGCATCACCTATGGCTTGAGGGGTATCTGCTACTACTTCATAGAGGTAAGTGCTGAAATACACTGCAAAACCAGTATTAAACTGATTTTTTCTACTGGAGAAGAGTGGTAACTTCTTTATGCCATAGCTTTTCTTCAGAAAAGGTGAAACTGACTACTAAAGTAGAACTGTGTTTACTAATTGTCTAAATATCTTCCTCTTACTATCCTATATGATACTTGGGTGGGAAGATAGCTTTCAAGTGTATGAAGCAAGATAAGCAAGAACATTCACTGCAGGATTCCCATGGCATAGATATCTTCATCCAGATATTTTCTTCAATGCAGGAAGAGATGTCACTACTGAAGTCTTCAAGGTTGAGACAGTCAGTACTAGGGGCTTGTACTCCACAGAGCAATGAAAAACCGTATCTGCTATAATGTACTACAACCGAGTGGTCTGGTTTCAAAAACAGACACATTCTCAAAATACCTTCAGCAAAAAGCTAGGGTAAAACTGTTCTGTGCATTTGAAAGTGTCTTCATGCTGAAATTAACCTGAATCTTCATTCACTTCAAACCAGGTGGAATGTAGTGACAAGGACCTTCACTCTGGAGTTTATGGTGGTTCTGTACATGAGGCCATGACAGATCTCATTACTCTAATGGGTAAGAAAAAACAGGTTTTGCTGAATGCATCTAAAGTGGGAGCAAGAGCCATTGAAGCATGAGTTTGTTTGCAGTGAGGGGGATTCCTAAGTGCTGCTTCCACTAGCAAAGCAGTGACCAATGTGGTGGTGCTTGCCAGGTATACATAAAACACGTTGATGCCTTACATTCAGAAATATGAGGAAGGTCTTGCCAAGAAGTTTTCTGTCTACTTTAGCTTCCCCTAAAGATCTTGCTGCAAACTTGTACGTTAATTCAGTCAGCTCTTTTCTGCAAACTTTTCTACAAATGCTGTATTGAACTCCTTGGGAATCCTCCCTTCAACAGCCAGCCAAATATGTAGCAATAGAATTAAATGCAGTTGGAAGGAAGTACACATTTTGGATAGCTGCACATTCTGTAAGTGCCTTCCATGCTTAGTGGTACAGGCTCTAGGAGGTAACAGTTTTCAGAAGGCAAAGACTTCTGTTTCCCAGGGAAGGTGTCTCCAGCAATGATATCTTGTTTATTCTGGTTGAATCCTTATATTAGGTGCTTGTTTACAGGTTCTCTTGTAGACAAGAAAGGTAAAATCCTCATTCCAGGCCTTTATGAAGCAGTGGCACCAGTTACTGATGAGGAGCTGACACTATACGAGAAGATTGATTTTGACCTGAAAGAATACGCAAAAGATGTAGGAGCAACAAAACTGCTGCATGACACAAAGGTATGCTGTATTCCTTCCTCTACTCTGGTTAGCTGTCTTACTTCAAACTATATTAGAAGACAGAAACAAGCTTCTGTGGATACTTGTGTAGTTAACAAGTAATTTATTAGGCAGAAAATTCATCTGGTGTCTTTAAAATGGTGAGATTGCTTTGAAGATAATTTTACTTACTGTATGGTTGACTGCATACTTAACACTAGGAGTTCCTCTGCAAAGTGTTAGGTGCTTGGAAACTGTCTAGGTTATCCCATGTTTAAGGCAAGCAGTCTAGGCAACTTTAAATTTGCTCCTTAGTCTATGCATAAGTAGCACTTCAAACTTATACATAACTTTCTTTGTCTAGTGCTGTTATCTTAATGCTAGATAAGAACTGCTAGTACTTTTCCAGAGGTCAGATACCACATCCATGCAAATCATCTGATTTCCTACATCTGTGAGAAGTTCAATGAGTTATCAGAAATAAAGTAGTTGCTCATAGAGTTGACTCCTCAAAGTGAGGAAACAGCTTGAGATCTAGTCATCATGAATTTGAGGTTGCCATACTGAACATCTTCCTAGACCTGGCAAGCAAGGACTGTTTTGTAGCCACGAACTACACAGCCACCCAAATCTTTGAGGAGGCTCAAGTTCAATAAACTCAAGGCTTAAGTTCTCAAATCTTCGTCCTGGGAGCTCTCCAAATGAAAACTTTTAAAAGCATTGAATTTTGCAAGGTATAGATATTACATACTAATTTTAAAGCATTAGACCCTAGATGTAAATACATCTATCACAAAAAGCAGAAACAAGGCAAGCTTAAATGTGCAGGTGTGTCTTCTGTCTTAATATTGTCAGAAGGACACCTTACACACAACTCAAATAGTTATAAGGACCAATTTTATATGCTCAACCTTGCTGTTACATGCTCAGGTTGATATCACAGCCCACAGGCTTCCTTGTTTAGCCTTGTCCTATAAAGTAATGGATGAAATATAGCTTCTATATAAGAAGGAGCTGGCAAGATACTCTTCATATATGATACTGAACTAAATCTGTTCAGCCTTAGCTAGACTGAAATCCTAGTTTAACTTAGCAAGGGTGTTCTAACTGCGTGCAGGAAGCCTTTTAGGACTAAGGGGAGATATGAGAGAGAAGGCTGTAATCTCCAGGTAAGAAACAGTGTGCTTGGAAGATTTTAATAGTGACAGTTAAATTATCTGAGAAGATTAGAGGTGGGTTGTACCTGGAACAAAACAAGCTGTTAACATTAAAGCCCACAAAACTTCTAAGTCTCCTGAATCTTTGCAGTGAAGTTCAAGTTTGAAATACTGTAGCTATACAGGACACAAATATGTTTAATTCACAGTATTCAGTGTACTGAACAGCTGTGTCCAAGGCAACAAGGAGGAAAATGCACAAATGTCTTTGAAAAAGCCAATGGTGCTCAATCAACCTGGAGTTCAAGTTCAGGCAGTTTAATGCAACTGATGATATAAACAGGAGCACACTGTCTGCACAGTGGTGAGGCTTCTGAAACTTGTGATCTTCATAAGCATGTGACTCAGTGATGAAGGCACCTGTGTCACTTATGGCAGTGGGGACTAGAGCTTCCAACACAATCCCTACATGCTGTGCTTGAGCACTTTATAAGTGGTGTTTATGTCCTGTCATAAGCAGACTGGTCATGTCCTGTAAGTTCCATAGAACTAGGAGAAAGCCAAACTAGAGCTACTGAATCTCTTAAGGTGCTGAAAACCCAGCTGTTGTATCAAAATATGTGCTTAATAGGAGTAACAGCTTCTGTTTATAACTGGGTAGCCTGGAATGGGCTGCTGTTTCTTGCAAAGTCTTTATTAGATTGAAGAAATTATTACTTTGGGGAAGTCTGTCAAACTTCATGTAACCTTGCATCTTGCCATTTGCTTCTGCAGAAAGATATCCTCATGCATAGGTGGAGATATCCGTCCTTGTCTCTCCATGGTATTGAAGGAGCCTTCTCAGCCTCTGGAGCTAAGACTGTGATTCCTAGGAAAGTGATTGGCAAGTTCTCAATAAGACTTGTGCCAAACATGACTCCTGAAGAAGTCACAAAGCATGTATGTTGAGATGGATTTGATGGTCTCAAAACAGTCTCTGAACTGTTCTCTGTGCCTGTGGGAGGAGTATTTCTGGTTTCTAAAGTGGCTGTGGTAACTTACTTTGCTACCATCTTCCCTGTTCAGCATCTCGACTCAGATAACAGAATTGCTGTATGGTCCCACATGGACTGTTGTGGCCTGGCTGTTCAGTTTCTCTTAACTAGTTTGAAGAAAGAGCTCAGGAATAAATGCTGATTTCATTGTGGGGCAGTTGTATTGCCTGAAGTGCATATTTAAAAGCATAAGAGTTTGATATATTGGCTAACTGTTCTACAGTATCCTGTTAACTTGCCTAAAGGAGATATTCTGACTTCAGAATATTCTTATTTCATATTATTCCTATGTATTGCCTATTTTAGGAAAAGTATTGCTGTGCAGTAGCAGTGACTTTAAGTCCCTAAGATGCTTTTAATATACAGTCTTTACTGATGCTCATACAGATGCTAACAGTAGATAAAATTGTTCAATGTTTAGGTTGAAGACTATGTGAGCAAAAAGTTTGCAGAGCTGCAGAGCCCCAACAAATTCAGAGTATACTTAGGCCATGGTGGAAAACCCTGGGTGTCAGACTTCAACCATCCCCACTACATGGCTGGTAGGAGGGCCATGAAAACAGGTCAGTGGATGTTCCATTTGGAAAGACTAAAGCTTTTGTTCCAGCACCTCAAGAAATACTGAGGAGATCATGTTTGCAGTGTTCTGCACTTACATAATAAGTTTGGCTCACTAAGTAAACATGTGGTACAATCCTTAAACTCAAGTCAGAGGTAGAGGAAGGAAATAAACTTGAAACCAAGCTCATTCCTACTACACTGGAACAAGTCCATTGGGATGGTGTTCCTTTTACGTAAGGATGAATCTGTCTAGTTCAGATCATTGCATAGCCAAAGCCCTCAATGTTTAGTCATCCTAGCATCCTTAATCAGTTATGCTAGGGCACCTAGAGCAAATCTGACTTGTGTTGGAATACCAACAGACTTTCAGATCAAGTGTTATTTGTGTAACTGAACTCTGAAAGTGACGGTACTCTAGCACTGCATCTAGTGGGGCAAATGCCACAATTCTGCATCTCCTACAGTCTAGCTGATTGAAACAGCAAGATTTGTCCAGCACATGGTACAGAAGTGGCTGGTACTTGATTGCTTAAGCAGCAGTAAGGATCTGTGTTGGGAAAACAAATGTAATCCCAAACTAACTGGAGTAATCACTTTGTTCTAGTTTTTGGAGTTGAACCAGACCTAACGAGAGAGGGAGGAAGCATTCCTGTTACCCTTACTTTTCAAGAAGCAACTGGCAAAAATGTCATGCTGCTTCCTGTTGGTGCTGCTGATGATGGTGCCCACTCTCAAAATGAGAAGCTAAATAGGTAAGAGAACATTTATCCCTGTGCTGGGCTAAGTTGTGCTGTGGGTCTTGGCAGGACTAATAAGAACTCAGCTGTTGCTTTTCTTTAGTTCTTGGAAGGCAAAGTGCCATTTCTCCCTAGCAGAGAATGACTGGTTGGGTAACTAGTCTGTAGCTGGATCTTGATCTCATTACTGCTTCTGGTTTCATATGCTTGAAACCAGGAGGAGTTTTTATACTTTGGTCTCCAAGCTTGGCTGCCCCCTCCCCAAGGGTAGCATTTCTCTCTTGCCAGGGGAGGTGCAGGGAAGTTGAGAATGGTGCCTGTTGCATTCAACAGTAATGCCTGTAGTGTCTGTGCATAGGACTGATACTGCAAAAAGCACAACTGCTAGAAATACAGCTCAAACTAAGACAATGCTAATGAAAGCTCTCTTCTTTCCAGGTATAACTACATCCAGGGGGTGAAGATGCTTGGTGCATACCTCTATGAAGTCTCCCAGCTGAAGGACTAAGTTAAACACCTTACTTTCTGGCTTATGGATCTGAAGTTTGAATTTTCCTATAAACTGTCATCAATTACCAAGTCTTACATGGCTCCCCTTTTCCACCAACACTCCACTGCTTTGGTGGGGGAGAGGGAAGCATGCAGTTCCACTTGACAAAGAACATTGTGTACAGAAAATATTTCTTTAAATGCTTTCTTCAAATGAAGCAGACTAGTCCTTATGTGGCCAGCAGTCGTGAACTGCATCTTTGTCCCCTCTGTATCACTTTGAAGTTGTGGTTTGCTGTATTCATCTGCTTTTCCTGTAAGCCAGGAGAAACAGTTTGCTTTCAACTGTTTAAGCAGCCACATCAGTTGCAGAACTGCCAGCCAAGTTTAAGGTTCTTATTCCTGGATAGGTCCTGGAAGTAGTCAGTGACAGATTATGGAGCTGTACTGGAATGTGTTCCAGCTGTAGTGAGGCATCTATCTTGCTTAACTGAGTGATTTGGAAGAACAGTTTGTCTCTTACAGTTTATACCTGCCTGCAGGTTTTAATTTACAGTGAATTAGGTTATAACAAAATTCACTGTGGTAATGACTACTGGCCATCTTTTTGTAAAGCTGCCTTTGTATTCCCTAAAAGGACAATAAATAATCATGCTCTAGAGTTTGGCTCTTTGTCCCTAAGGATTAAGTAATGACTTGGGAGGGAAAGCAGCTTCAGGTACCTTGGGAGGATCTCTTCTATGACTATAGAGGCAGATGAGCAATGTGGCTACAGAGACTGTACTTCCTGGGAATCCAAATGTTTATTCCTTAGGCTCTGGCTCTGTAACAGCTTGTTGATTTGAAGCAGATATTGCTAAATCCTGCTCTCCTGAGAGCAAACAAGCTTGGAAAATATTCCATTTTGGCTCTGTAAGTCAGGCCCTCACACTGTAGCACAACTGATGATCCTGCAAGGGAGGGAGTGGAATTTGTAGGCGTAAGTGGAGAGAGAACAGCATTGCTCATTGTAACTACTGACTGACATCCAACTTCAAGCTGTCTTTTGGAAACATTCAACTCCAACCCTTCTGGTATGTCAAAAAACCAAACCCTCTTATGTGTGTGCTATTCTGAACTGGGTTTGTCTGACTGTGAATTCCCTGACCAGCGCTAGCAGGCTAAGCTAGGTAGGTATTTCAAGTGATGATGCTTTGCTCTGAGAGTATCACAGGATCACAGAATGTCAGGGATTGGAAGGGACCTGGAAAGATCATCTTAGTCCAATCCCCCTGCTGGAGCAGGAACCTAAATGAGATCACACAGGAAGGCCTCCAGGTGGGTTTTGAATGTCTTCAGAGAAAGACTCCACAACCTCCCTGGGCAGCCTGTTCCAGTGCTCTGGCACCCTGTCCATAAAGAAGTTTCTTCAGTATGGTGTAGTCCTGTAGCCTGACAAAGGTGAGCAGCATGTGATGCTTCTTTCCTTGGGGGGGCAGAAGGCAGAAATGTCTTGTCTCTGTGGTTTTCACTGTTGCTTGATCTGGAGTTCTAACAACGGATGGCTGTTGAGGCAGGGAGGGGTCTTCTCACTGTGGAGTTTCTAAAGCTTCTCTGCCTTGTTTGATTTGTTCTCTGGTTTGTCATGAAGTTGATGGCTAGAGGCAATCTGGTGCCATTAGACTTTGCAGCTGGGGTACAGGCTGAAACCCATCTCATACGCCTGTGTCAGTACTTGCTAGCACCAAGCATCTGTACAAACACTGGGGAGTGGGCTGCTAGATTGTCGCCTTTGAGTGACAGTGGAGCTACTCCGATACAACATGCAGTCTGTACATAGGACAAGACTGGCATGCCTGAATATTTGAAGGTCATCTATATGCTGAGATCAATTAGTTATACAGTGTAACCTTGGTTACTAAATTGATACCTCAGACTTCTCTAAATGGGGCAACTCACATAAACAGACAGTTCCCTGCTTGTTAGTGAGTTTATATTGCATATTTTCTACCTATCAATTTGAAAGCACCAAAATGTAAAAAAAAAAAACAACCCCAAAACAAACAAGTTCCTGGACTGAAGTCATATTAGCTTCTAACAACGTAAAGAAAAAGCTTATTTGGGCAGGAGAAAAGCAGATAATGTCATGAACTATGTTCAGAAAGTGAGCATGTCTGTAGTTGTCCTGTTTAATCTGTAACTATTTTCTCGAGAATCATGTAATTGTATCAAGTTCTGCACTGAAGACACTGCATGAGATCCTGTAATTCTGAATAAGCAGTGCATGGCAGAGTTGTGAAGGATGCCTGAAACAAAAGAAAATGTGTTAACAGGTTTGTAGAAGAGGCTGGGAAGCAGATCCTACTGGATAGACAACAAATATTTTGGTGGGGGGTGAGTGCCAGAACCCTGTGAAAAGGAGATTAAAATGGAACTTTGGCCTGAGCAAAATTCAGGGCCTACTTAAGCATGCAGGAGTAAATTAATTAATGGGCCCTTTGGGACCTAATGAGACTTCAGATTTATTTATATGTATAATTTTAAAGTCAGAAATCATCAGTATTTGTTACCTTGCTACAGCAGAGCTTGCTTTAGCTGTAACCTATCTTGTCCCTGCCTAAGGTGACCACGAGCAGTAGTACTTGACCTGAATAATCACCACAGGTACAAAGTACTAGTGGTGCCAGCTTATTTCTGTAGCCTGCCTGCTTCAGACCTGAGTCCTTGAAGACTTCTAGAATACTTAGTATGTGATGTGATGTGATGCAGAAGTCTGGTTTGATGCACCTTGGAATGTTCGTGCATCATATGAAGAGTTTGCTTAGCCCAAGTTGTTTGAATAACAATACTATTGTACAATACAGAAGTGTCTGATGTGACATAAAGTGTGAGCTAAACACGAAAACCGAAATGCATGAGTGAAGCACAGAACCTCACAGCACCATCTGCTGGGTGTACAAAGGCTGCTTGCTATTTTCCACACAGAACTTCATTGCATCATTTTTTAGCTTGTCACAGTTTACTGAAAGACTTGGCCAGCTCCAGTTAATACATAATGTGAAAGCTTGTGTAATTATTATCCCTCAATTGATGCCCATTAAAAGACTCCTAAGTGAACTGACTTAACTGCCAGCCCAATCTCTGGTTAGGTGGAAGTATGGCCAGGAGGAGAGCAAGACTGCAGGTGTTTCAGATGGCTTTGGTTAGCCTAGGTAGCTGCTATATATTTTTACTGTACTAAGTAACTACTATGTGATGGTAAGCACTGGAAAAATGTCCTGGCTGGTTTTTTAGTTTCTTCCTCATGGTCTTTGCCTACAGTCACCATAGTCTGTGTGAGGTGGAGTTATGCCTGGAACAGCTTTACAAATATGAACAGCTACAGTCTCCAATTTTCCTGAGTAGAGATGTGCCAGCTCTATTTACAAGTGAGTGTAAGCAAGGCTATCAAAAGGAATGTGGCTAGAAACTTCTCTAATCTGTGAAGGGTCTGAATCTTGTCTGGGCTTATCATGGTGCCAACACATGTCTACTTAGCTGAGACTTATTTACTGCTTAGACTATTGCTCCAAGGTGTTTTCTTTTGCTTGTCTACCACTTGCCTCTTAAGGGTAAACCAGGTAGGAGTCCAACTTACTGATAGTCGGCTGTAAATTGGTGAGATTTTTTTTGTAAGCTGCTGTTTAGCTAAGTTATGTCCAAGCATGCTAAACTCCTTCAAATACTAAAGTAAAAGTAGTTGGAACAACTTTGTACCTTCTCTGTGCCTCCCAATCCCAAAGTAATTTTGCTTTTGTCCAGATTCACTTCCAGTCAAACTTGATGGAACTGCCCAACTCTGCTTTGTTTGAAAGCTGAAGTTTTATTAAAGATGATAAGATTTGTATATCCTCACTTAGCTATTTTACCCTTGCTTAAGTAACTTCAGTCAGCAGCAATGGTTTCCTGGAAACTAATTCTAGGGACCTGGGAGGATTACTTGCAGAAGGAAAGGTGACTTCATAAATATGCAGCTAGGGGAAAAAAAAGGAATATCTGTATGCCACAAAAGTAAAACACATTATTGTCCTGTTTCCTAATGTGGAATAATAACTTGATTCCTGGTAGGAAATTGGGAAATCTCTTGGTGAGTGGCATGCTGCTGTTCAAAAGTCTAGATGGCTTGTACTTCCAGTTCTCCCACTCTAAGAATGGAGGGAAGTCTGTGCCATGCACTTTGCAATCACTCGTCCATTGGGTGAAACTACTGTGACACTGAGAATGCGGACTTCTGGCTTGTAGTAATACCTCATTGCTCACTAGATTTCTTGGGTTTTAGCAAAATCCATGACAATGCATCTTTATATAGAATATGCACTTAAAAGAGCAGCTGAAGTTATCACAAGCTATTATCCCTAGATGAATAAGCCCTAACTGCCTTTTAAAAATGTCACTTTTCTTTACTTTTGCTGTACTGGGCAACAATGGCACTCACACTAAAATCACAGCCCTGAATTTCAACTATGTGGCAATCCATTTTAGGCTTATCAAGCACAATGTTTCCTAATTTGAAACTGTTTTTACCTTGCAAAAAAGACATTGGTTTAACATAGGTTTGGATATGCTAACTAAATCAAAACTTATTTTTCCATAAGGTTACATGCTGTAAATTCAAGAACTTCAGCTTTGTGATCTTGACCATGAAGCGATGCAAAGAGTGAAGATAACATAGAGCTAATCTAGATAGTGTGCAAGTTTGTTCATACTGTTAAAGTACTAGATTAAAAAACCAATTTTTTAATGTAATCTGAACTCATTCAGTTAAAATGGAATAGATTTGTGTTAAATATGCTTTTATGTTATGAGGAGTCAATCTAAATAAATCACCTGGTAATTAATAAAGTTATGCAGGGGGTTTAAATCACTGCAGAGAACCTGCTTAGGCTACACAGGGATTTTGATTCTAGTCCCTTGCTAGCTTCATCATACCATCCTACATCATGATGTTAGGTTATGACAAACCCTGAATGCTAAAAAATGTTTTTCTAGTACTTTTAAATATTAATCTTTCTATTAATTTTGCATATCCTTAGCAATTCTGAGAGTTCTTGGATTGCTTAAAATGCATGCTTAAAACAGGCCAGCTGATGGTGACACATTGCTGTGCACTGTCCTCCTGTTGGGGCAGGCTTATGTTCGTCTCTGCCATGGAGACAGCCCACAGACCTCTTAGATTTCTGCCCTTTAGACTGAAAAATGAGAACAAATACAGCTGAACAGCTTATTTTTTCATGGTTGTTATTCCTTTAAAAAAGCAGCTATCCTGCGTGCAGCACATTTGAATCATGAGACCTTTGTATCCTCAGGTGGTATGTGGTCTCTTCACAATAAGTAAAAGCTAATGCCACCAAGGTAACTTTGAGAGTAACTTATATGGTTATAATCTATAGTAACAAATTTGATCCACAACCCAAAGTGCCAAATATTATTTGAAAATGAAATATGTTCAGTTATTAGATACTCAAGCATGTCTTCATATAGAGACACTTGTGTTAGCTATTGCTTGTGAATACACGTGTCCTGCAGTCATCAATCAGCTGGTCTGTACTGACTGACTAGCCTTAATGAAGTTTGAGATTACATGAGCAATACACATGGACAGCATTTACGGATGGATCCTTTGAAGACTGCTGTTATCTATCCATAAATAAAAACATAATTCAAGATATTAGCATTTTTATATAATGGCAAATGAATCTTTGGAGGACTGTTTTCTTGCTCTTTTGGACAAAGTCAGTAAATGGCAATGCAAATCTGAGCTGTTAACATATGTCAAATTGTAGCCAATTCCTGATTTTCAAGATAGCTGCTAAGATATCTGATGAAATTAAATTTCACATTTCTGAGCTACTTAATGGATTTAATGTTCATGTAGTGAACAGTAGACTCAAGGTTAGAGACCTGAGAATAAATGCTGTCTTCTTTTGGACTGGTTTAAATGCTACTTGGGAGAATTCTGAGATGCTGTGCTGCTTAATTTCAAGAAAACCTATTAAACTTAGACTTGTAGCAACTTGGAAAGCAACAATATAACTAAAGTGTTAAAGTAGCAGCTGCAAAATACTCTTGCAAGCTAGAATGCTGTATAGTATTTGTTTATGAAAATGCCTTTGAAAAGGGGTTGGTTTAGACTGTCCTGCTGCATTAGTAAGGGGTTGACAGCTTTCTCTTCCTTTATCAACTGTGTACTGGTGCATCATTAGAAACTTTTTAAATGTAAAAATTCTGTTTCTTTTGATGTACTTTTTAATAGTACATGCAGAGTACAGAATATCTGGCCTTTATTCCATCCCATGTTCTCTACTACTGCTGCTCTTCCTGCTTTCCCTCTCCTGCTATTTTTCCCCATCATTCACACAAGGGGAGAAGACTCTGCAAGGGGAAACCACGGGGCTTCCCAGGAATATGGCCAGGCTTTCACTTTACAATGTGATAGTTATATGTTGACTAGACTGAGTCTCTTATGTTTTGTATTAAAACTGTAGATCTTCTGATACTAACACAGAAAATGCTAGCTGGAAATGATCTTTAATTTCATCTTTACTCTGTAGTTGCCACTGCACTTGTTCTCAGTTTTTAGAAGTTGGCACAACAGTATAATAATACTAAATGGGGTGGGAAAAGGTAACTGTTCATTTCTAAATTCCTCTGCATTAACCTCTTTACTGTTTGCGTGAATAGCAACCTGTAAGAATTCTGGTGGAAGACCAGCTATTTCTGCAAGTCCACTGGAACAGAACTTTTCATTTGCAGAAATGTCAGAAGTTAAAGACATCAGAAAAAAGACACTCAGAAATGGTGCCAGGTGAATCTCTTTAGGTTTTTCTATTTTGTGTTGAACATTAGCTGGAGGACACAAGTTAAAAGCTGTAAGAATACAATATAAACTCACAGCTGCATGTCATCATTTTCAGGAATCCATTGTCAGATAGAATTAATAGAAAGCAAAATATTTATTTTTGCACAGCTTTGAGTCTTGTTTGTATTTCAGAAATATCCTGTAATGTGTTGTGAGCTGTATCATAAACTTTTGCACAAGGAGGCACAGTGCTGCTTGTGATTGTTTTAAAGCAATTTTAATTCTAACAGGATAGATTCAGAAGTACAAATCAAGAAGGGGAAGACTATATCATGAGCTCAAGTAACAAGGTGGTTACCGATTCTTTTGTCTGGCAAGAGAATTTCAATATCAAGAGATATGAATAAAGATAACTTGAGTGTGGAGAGACTGGTAAGGAGCAGGTTTCAGAAATATAGTAAAAGGCTTCATGAGAAAGGTGTAAGTGAATGTATAAATACATATCACTAGAGTATGGACAGCCAGAGTTTATTAGCTTCCAGGCTTCAGTCTGTTCAAGTTCCTTTGCACTGATCTGGAAATGATGTTTAATGGAATTTGTCAGGTTATGAACTTCCATAAGTTTGTAGAGCTGTGTATAACTTATAGAAGCTTTATTTGGAGTTGTCTGACACTCATAGATGCAATTTAAATACCTTGAGATGAGTTCAGAAGTCCTTTTTAAAGTTAATAGGAGTTTTGAGGAAGGGATTTGAGAAATGGAAGAATAAAATGTTGTCTTTAACTGCAAGTAAGTTCATGTTTTGATTGGTTTTAAAATAGATATACACAAAATGTAGTAAGCACATCTGAGGGGTTTTTTCCATGGAAAACAGGAACATCAGATTTGCTGAGTATTAAATTAATAGAAAATTATGCTGTATTACATTGCCCACTTTGTGAAAGTGTTCCCATAAGATATGACAGGTAATTGAGTAATTAACATAAAATATTAATATTTAGCATGATACATTGTATTTTCTTAATGTATTGTAGTTCTACTTCTATCTACATGCAAATATGACACAGATTTACTGGGACACAGCAGTCACCTTGAAGCTGTGCTCAGTTACAGCTGATTTGTGTGATCTGTTCCAAATGTAAAACAAGTTCAGCTTCTCTGACCTCATTAGAAGGAGCTGAGAGAGCCTCAGTAATAAATGGTCGTCTAGCTCCTTCCAATAATTTGATTTATATGGAAGAAAGTTGTAATGAGACAATCCCTGCCACTAACAGACTAGCAGTCCTCAAGGATGCAGAATAAAGATTCTGAAAATAATTAGACTTAGCAGTAAAATTAAAGAGAGGGCTGGAATAGGAAATTGTTATTTTTTCAATAGCACATAGTCTGCAATAGATCACTCTTCTATTTTCATAGACATCAATACAGAAGTGAGGTTAATATATCCAAAAGAGCATGGTAATCTGTTAATAAACTTAGATATATGCACCTGTTTTATTTGAATTTGAATGACTATAGAGTCTGTGTCCAACAAAAATAATTAACATTCTGGCACACTGTTTATTAGTCTTTTTCATTACTGAATGTAAGAATTTGGGGTGATAAAAGGATAAAGCAGTCTATGAACCTGAGAGCCTGCTTTAAGTTTGGATCTAAATCAAAAGTAGAGGATATGTTGATTTCAAGCTGTGAAATATTCAGGAACTTGCTTGCTTTATAACAGAACAAGACAGTAAATTTCACACACTTTGCATAAGATTATAATGCAAAAATACAGACTGTAATTAACCTGTTGTAAATATAATTTTATCTCTGATAGAAATTAATCTGTCATCCTGAGTCCTTTAAACCTACTAAGTTATTCTACAACTCAAAACTAGCAAACAACAAAATGGTATAAAAGCCTCTTTCTTGTGGTCTGTGATTAGGGAGAATTGGTTACTTAAGATAAGACAAGTATATTGGCAAACAACACATAAATTTATAAGCTTGGTCTGTCACTCATTTTTCACAGATATTCAGAGTTTTCAGGATTGATGGGAGCAAAGAGTGAATTATATCTTACTATTAGCAAGGTAACACACCAAATACCAAAAAACCCACTCTCTAAACCCCTTATTTCAGTACTTAGTGGCACATGTAACCCAGGTAATATCTATTTATCTTTCTGTATGTTTTCAGTGCTATGAATTTGGGAGCTTGATCCCACTAAATCTGTTGGCTGGTTTAAGGCCAAATTACTAGTCACAGAAACAAATTAAATCAAATGAAATCTCCAGATAAGATGACACCATACTGAGATAATGAAAATGAAATCATTTGCACTACTTCAGGTTGACTCTTATTTTTTTTACTTGAAATGTGACTCTTGAAAACTGAGTGTTTATGAAGATAAAAAAAAAACAAACCCCAAACATAACACTTTTTGCTTGCAGGGTTCACCTAAAGACTCAGCTGTGTAAGTTGCATTATCTTTCTGATGTCTCCACAGAGCATTTTCTCTCTTTCCAGCTAGGAAAGAACAAGTCTAGGTAGGTAAAAGGTGTGTTTCCATGTGCCTGGGAAGGCTGCACAGTGATGAAGGATCTGCCATCTCTGACACCTTTGGTATTCAGCTGAAACCACTCACAAGGTACTAAAGGGACGGTTTGGACTTAGTCGCCTGAAGTCCATCATGCTGCAGAGTTAGATTTTTCTATGAGTTCTTCATGTAACTACTGCTTTGGAAATGGAAGTATGTGCTGCCTCTAGCAATACTTTTAATAATAACTTGTTCTTTACCCCAACAGTGTATGATGAAGTAGATGAAAGCAGACTTCCTGCAAGTGGAGAAACTAAGGCTGACATAAATATTTTTGTGCTTCTTTAAATGTGACAGGAAAACTGAATCCATTTCATTATGCCATTATCTTAATTCCAAATTTTCTTGTGCTAAATTACCTGCATAAGTTGTTGGGTGTGCTCCTCAGGTAGGTTTTTATTGTGGGAATTTACTTGCCCAGACAGTTTCCCTGTAGGCATCAACACAAAAACAAACTATCCTAATCTCTATAGGCTTAATGAGGGAGGGCACTATGGGAAAATAAGGGGACATCAGAATATATTTTTTGGTTCCTATGTGCTTTTCTATAATCTTAAAATATTGAGCTCTGGTGTAAGAAATCCAGAAAAACCTGCTAAAAGGTTTGTTTGTATTCTGATAGAGACATAGTGAAAGGCACAGGTATTGTGGGGTTTTGACATAGAGAAGTGGAGAAAAAAAATGCTACCTCTCAATCTTCAGTGTTTCATTATGGGTCATTTCTGTGTAATTTCATGTCATGGATTGAGATTTATGGTTGGACTCAATGATCTTAAAGGTCTTTTCCAACCTAAATGATTCTATGATTAAAGAATATCCAACTGTACCACTGACTGTGTCTGTCCCAGCATGTAGGAGACAACCCAAGAATACAACGTGCTCATGCAAATCAATGTGAAACAGAAGCTACTGGTGTGGTGTCTGGTTAAGGGACAGCTTTTGAAAACCTGGAGTTGTTTGGTTACTCTGTCTAGTCGCACTCTGCTACTAGGCAGGGATTTGGATAATGATGAGTTTAGGATGAGCCTTGGAGGGGAGCCTGGAGCCCTGTGGTGGGGAGCAGTACCTGTGGCAATGTGTTGGACATGGATCCGTGCTATCAGGTGGCTCTGCAAGCTGAGGGAGCAAGCTGAGGGCTGCCCTAACATTCAAGTCAGCATGGCAGGGAAAGCTCAGCACCTTCTCTCAAAGGTAGATGATAACCTTGTTTTCGGAGCCCTGAGCAGAAAACTCTCATTAAAAACAGATGAAAACCAAAGCCAGTGATAGTGTTGCTCATCTGGAATGCAAGGGTCTTGCAGCTCAAGCATGCATCCAGGCAATGCATATCTGAGATGTGATCACATCCCCAGCCTTCCCATTTCCCATCTTGCAGGAAAGTGTGCATTGTTTATTGCAAATGGGGAGAAGACACTTTTCTTCCTGGTTAAGCTGTTCCCCTTAATGACTGGCAACAGGAGAGGAGGGCATGGTGTAACTCTTCCTCTAATAGCTACTCATACATTTGATCTTTCACAGCTAATGGCTTAAATGCACTTTTAAATATTATTATAATGAGATTTCCCCTGTTTCTCTTTTTCAGTTCACCTTAAAACTTAATTCCCTCTGAATTGCAGTGAATGAGGGGATACAAACCTTATGCATCTTCATTAATTATATCATATATTTAAACCAAAATTTCATAACTACTTAGGTGCTCAGAGTATGGCATTACTGGCTTATATCCAAACCAGTGATTTTTCAGAACTGTTACTTTCTTAGAAGTTAAGAGCTATAAAAACATTGGTTCTAAATGCTCAAGTTCCTATAGTACAAAAAAAAGCAAAAAAGCAGAGTCATCATTGCCTTTTAAGCCATGTCAAGGCATGTGCTGCACTTTTATTGAAAGGTCTTTGAACATATGTGAAACTTTTCTGCTTGAAAAGACTGTAACAAAGAGCAAAAATACTGGTCTGTAGGGAAAAAGTGTTTTAAGTCTGAACCTTTGAATGAGTATGGAATTATTTTCCACAGAAGTTGTAATTAAGTTTATAGCATCTTAGCCGAAGAGCCTGATCCACTAGTCACGAATCTGCTTCAATTGTTAGGAGGCTCAGCACCTACATGCAGGCGCTTAGGTATGATATGAATTCCAGATTGAATTAGTTTTCAAATCAAAGGCACCAGCCTTATAATTATCTGCTTTGTTTTGTTGAGATGCTGTTGCATCTTTGACAAAACAGCCCCTTGATGCCATGACTTGCACAGCATGTGAATGCTGCAGAGTCTCAGTTCAATGGGCATCTGCTCTGGGCTCTTGAAGCATGTGCTTTACCCTTGATATAACCAGTGGCACTTTGACAGAAGAGATGTGCTATGAAATATCTCACACTTAAGGAGGTCACAATCATAAAGACCTTGTAATGGTAACATCTGTTACCATGAGAAGCAACAGTATTTTGTGTGTGTGTATATATATTTCATACATATGTATATATATTGATATACATAAAAACAGTGGGTTCCTCTATTTTTAAGCTATTTAAGTGCACCTTGTATTTGTCAAAAGAACCACCTCTCTGCTTGCTTTGGCCTTCTCCCAAGTACACATCAATGACAGGAGGGCTGCAATGGAAAAATACTCATACGCCTTTCTTCAGAGTCTGCTGCTCCTGGGACACCCAGACAAGATGAAGAGGTCAGCAAAGTGTTAAACTGAGTTAAATCTGTGGTACTTCAGATGTGTGCCTTAAGGGACACCATGCACGCCACCACCTAGGTGATTCATGCTCTGCTGATTCCTGGACCTCAGAAATTTGGGAGGAGGCAGCATGAAGAGCTGCATGAACAAAGTACTGCATGGTTAGTATCAACTTCACCCTGCGACCTCTGAAAGCCAGCCTCTGTCTGTTTGGGAATTACTGTGAGTGATCAGCTGGATAAAAAACTCACCTGCACAGAGAGCATTAATCACCCTTAAGGGAATGCTGCTGTTATTTTGCTGAGCAAATCTGTCTAAAGGATATCAAAATGGGAATAACCTCTTTCCAGCACTTCAGCATGATTAATATCTGAAAATACTTTTGTTTAATCATTAAACCAAATGAATTTACAATCTTGCTCTTGAAAAAATAAGACAGTCTCCTATCTCAGCATTAAGTGCTGTGTACTGGAAAATGTGCTGGACAAGAAGAACCTGTTCCTTCCTCTCCAGGGTATATCACTTAAAGCCTGCAAGCTTGGAGACCTGCATACAAAGATCTTGCTGACTTAGTGAGCAGTGAGAAGGCTTCGTGTTACTGCTCTTCTTTACAGAGTATCTCAAATCTTTGTGGCCCTACTCCTGGAAGGTGCTGAGTAGCGTTGTTCCATACAGAAGACAGTCTGTAGCCACCAACCCTTGTGAAGCACTGTGCAATCTCCTGCCTGAGTAAGGGGGCCTCTTCTAAATTTGTGTCCTTCCACTGACATACCCAGGTGCAATTATCAATGTTCAGATAATAACTACTAATCCAGGATCTTGGAGGTCTTTACCTCTCTACCAGTGCAATCTCTCTCCACCCTCTGACAAGCTCTTGCAGGGGGCAATATTGCTTAAATTGTGGTCCTAAGTTGTGGCATCAGTTACGATTATCTTGAAGATGATGGCTGGGAAATGCTCTTCAAACTGCAGTGTGAAGTGGGAATGAGTGAGAAGGTTTTCACATTTACACTTATAATATATTATAATAAATATATTATAACTTATCTGAAGGCAGTACATTGAGAAATGATGGTAAGCTGCAATAATAACCAGGTACAACTGATTATGAATTTACAGTATCATTCTCATTTTCCTGCAATGCACCTTTGAGAAATGAAAAATAGCTGGCTTGAGCTAGAGGTAGTTGCTTATAGAGTGACCGGTAGCATTGAAAACCATTATGTCATTTCTTTGTCAATGAAATACTGCTCCTAGCAGCATATTTCTTAATATTTGCTCACTTGAACTTAATATTGTAATTACTTAAGATACATTTTTAATTAAGGTAAAAAATAAGGCATGCTAATTCTGCTGAAGTGCCAATGAAATTAAGTTACTCTTGTTTGTACCATCACTTTGTAACCAACTGAGGCTGCTGCCCCGGTGTAGTAATTAGGAACACAAAGTAGGAAATCATCTCTGCCTTGGATAGATTACATTTTCAAAGGACAATAAAAACAATTACATTAATACTTTTTTCTTTATCCTATTGTTTTAGTTCTGCTCTTATTTTCTTGTAATTAATCTATTTCCTCCTGCTTAAACACTTACTGTATTCCAAAGAGGGGTTGTCCGTGCCGGCACTCAGCCAAACTATTCAAATTGCTTTTTTAATTTCTTGTAGTTAATAAGCTACCATCAAAGAGTGTTTTTATTAAGGCTATAAAGCTGTCTGCATTTAAAAACGCTTCTGAACAATGTTGGTAATATTTATGATACTCCATAAATGAAATAATGTTCATAAAGAAATAACTATCTCACACTGTGGACTCTAAACCTTGTTCCAAGTTATTGGTTATAAAATAAGGAGCAATTAACAATGAAATAATAAGTTACAAAGTAACCATTGCTCCTTTTTTCCACAATAGTATAGTTTCTCAGTAGTATTAAGTGATAAATAAGCAAATAGTTGAATGACTAAATTTAGTAGATTCTAATCTCACTTGTATTATTGTAATTCAGGAGTAATTCCAGTGTGAAACATCTGAAGTTAGGATAAAGGAAGGCAGGATTCATGTAAAAATATTTTTTTTTTTTTAATAAATGCAAATAAATGTGTAATTTCCCCCCAACTTTTGCATTTGACTTGCAAATGAGTTTTTACATATTAATCAAATTAAGAATTACTCAAAAGAAGAAGAGGTCTTTGTAAGGCTCTGAAACAAGACCTTGACCTCCCTTTGAACACTGATGCCTGTTACTGAATCTGATCATATGAGTAGCTGTTATTTCAAAATGGACAGAGGACCGTAAGGATAGAAACTTGTGTGTAAACACACCTGAAATTTGCTACAAATTCAGAAGCCCTCGGGTATGTATGGAAGAACTGACAGCAAGAAGATGGTGAGGCTACCCACATCTAAGTGAGTACAACGCATCTAGATGTGGATGTCAAATGCCATCCCAGCAAGTCAGAGTATAGTAAATCTTCATGTATACTCTGTCTTCTTAGTGCTCACTGCACTGTAAGGGCATTATGAACCAGAATAGTAGTTTGGCCTTACATACTAGTGCACATAGTTTGGTACTTAGCTGTACCTCCCATGGTTCTTTCCTATTAACTTTTTTTTGCTATGAAAAGAGCAAAAAACAGTGCAGTTGTCTTTCCAGGAAGGATTTTTTTTATATCAGTGTTTACCTGATTGCACACCAATGGGCAGTCAAACTCAGAAAATTTTCTTAGTGAATTAATTCTCAGTGGGCACAGAGCGAAATACTATTTCCTGGGAGAAATTCTCCTTAACAGAAATGTATTATTTTCCATTTTTCAAATAAAAGCAACAAACAAAAACCACCTCTTTTCTCAAAGTCCTTCAAAACACTATTGTAAAGCAGCCACACTTATCAGCATTGCTGAAGTGCTTTATGACCCTGGAATTCCTGCGAAGATCCAGGACTTCCAGGGAGAAAAGGAGAAGAAAAAGGAGATGGGAAACTTGATGTGGTAGTGATTTGGATATCCTGCTTGGGTGGTTATACGATAGCGAAGTAGGTTTAATCACCTAAACCAAAAGTTATTCTTTAACTTCAAAGTAACCCTTTAACTGTAGAACATATCTGTGAACTGAGATAAAACATTCCTGTTCTGCAGGTGGAAGAAGAGATCTTCCTAGTTCAAGCTCTCATCAGCAGCCATAAAGGCAGCTGCAAAACTAAAGCACAAAGAGGTAATGATTTTTTTTTTAATATCATCTGTATTGCAGCAAAGCAGATCTGATAAACTGAGTCTCACTTTTTTTTCTCTAAGGTGTTGGCTTGAGCAGGGGCAGGGCTGGTCACTGCTGTTCTCTGAAATGCCCTTAAGGCAGCTCGTATTGCAACACTTTGTCAGAGCACTGGTGTTGCAGTGTCATCTGCCAGCAAGCACCAGAATTTACTTACTGCTTTCCACCAAACACTTTCATTGCTGTTACACAGTGTATTGCATTTGATGCTTTTTCTTTAATCATCTTTGAATGCAGTCAGGCTCTGTAAGTGAGTGTTCATCTCTTCAGGTGCCTGGATCTCTGCAGCTCCTCATCATTAAAACAACGGTGGCTGAATGTGGTCAGGGCTGTGCTTGAGAACTACCATATGAAGAGTCATCATCCTCATCCCTCTCCTCCTCCTCCAAGGTCTCACCTGGTCAGCTGGAGAGGTAACTGAGGCTTGATTGCCTGCTTCCACCAAAGGTAGGCTGCTGATCAGTGAATCTTGTTAAAGGAAGTTAAATAATAACTCTGTTATCTTCCTTGATAGTGATTGCTTAGTGGGAATGTTCCCTTCAGTGGAGGCCACTAGTTGATTAGCTCCTATTGCCATACACATCTTTATCTCCTTTCATGTCAAATGTGCATTATATTACTTGAAAACAAGGCAACTTCTGACTTTGCTTTTCTCTGGATCGGTTGCAAAACATTCAGTTTTCTTTGGCGCATGCACCTCCAATGCTTCATTGCAGGGAGGAAAGCGTGTGAGGGGTGTGCTTCAGGAACAGCGAGGAGAGCAGCACAGCATGTTCAGGAGCTGCTTCTCAAATGTCTGTAAGTTTAGTTGGTGTTTTATCAGAGTCATCCTAGTTAAAGAATCAACTTTGATTCTTGTTAAATCGCCCCCTAAGAAAGCCAAGTTTTCTTTTAACAGTACTTAACAAGATGGGAGGAAGTGAGACACAAAATGTTTTTACTACTAAGGAACAAAGGAAGAGAAACTGTGTGACTGTCATGCTTTATTTCTAAAAATAGTTATACTACATTTTCCTGTAAAACAGCATCTGCTCTTTAAAATGAGATCAAATAAAACACACTTAAAATTGAACACTGAAGTCTGATATTTTTCCCTCCGCAGGCTTTATCGTCCTTTCAAATAATTATTCCCCTCCTCATAACACTGAGCTATTTTATTTTAGCCTTGCCTGAACTCCTCCTATTGTTTTATTAAACTGACTCCCTTTTTTACATAAGCTTTCCCAGTTGTGATCCAAATGCTTTCTAGCAGCATTGTCTGTTTATTAGTAGTGCATTAACATGAAATTCCATCTGCTATTGCCATCCCTCCCTCAAGTATTGCACAACATAGTTGCTACCTAATTTATTGCTTGAATTATTACTACTTTGTGCACTCTGCTACTCTGGAGGACTGTGTAAGTATCTCCTCACATTCATTTTCCCGACTTTGCTATTGTTTATGCTTATTTTTATTTATGAAAGCAATTACTTTTGTGATATTCTATAAGCTTTTATTGAAGTCTGTCTCCATCTCAAAAATATTACAGAATTATTTCAAATATTCCGTGGATGTTTTGCTTGTTTGAATGTGTCCTGGTTTTTAGCTGAAACAGAGCTGGGAATGTTTGGTTTTTTTCCTCTACAGCATTTTAGTTTAGTTTCTTAAACAGAGGAAAGCTAATGAAACATGTCTTGAAGACATGTCTCTGATCTGCATCTTTCCAGGTCATTTGCATGCAGGATAAAAAGAAAGATAACTATCACCACCACATTGTCCCCTGTATAAGCAGGCCTTTTGTGATTCTGACCTCCATGTAATATTAAATATTTCTTCCAGTCATCATAAAGTGCCAGCTGCACGTATATATATATATATATATATATATATATATATACACACACACACAATCATTCTTTTAGAGTGAAAATGCTTTGAATTCACCAAAACTGAATATTTCAACAGAAAGAGAAAAAAACAATATATGATGGAGTCACTGATACTTATCCATTGCATGAGCTTGGTTACTCTAGCAGGTGTGTTCTGACCTGTGTTACGATCCTCATTGTTTGAGTGTGGCGTGCCCCAAAGATATTTTTGTAAGTAACTGAGTCCAGAGAAGCTTGTCTGGTTTTCCATGGTAAGGTTAAAGAGGGCACATTCAGTAGCCTCTGTTGCAAATATTTTCCAAGTCGAGGTTTGGAAATGGCATGGTAGGAAGAATGAGTGAAATGTGTGAAACAGGCATCTAGCAGGCTCTGTGGTAAATGAAGGTACCAGCCCTAAAGTCTCTCTAGATGAACATCTAATTAAAATCCTCACATGCTGGCATCTCTCGACCTGTCTGTTGGCAATGCCCATGGCAAGACTAGGATTTATGCCGCTTTTGGACAAATGACCACACTGTACAGTGCCTGTTCCTGTCACTCTCTTCTGGGGGGTGAAGTGTCTTGCCCTTCTTTGGAGCCTCTCACAAAGGCACTCATCAGGGATCCCATCCTCTCCTCAGCCCATGTGGGAACTGCTCTCCTCTGTGAGACCCAGCTCAGAGTTGGAAGACACCGTCTGTAACAAGGATCAGTATGAAGGTAAACTTTGCTCTCCTGGGACCTGCTGCTGGCAAGTAAAGAGAGACTGATCCTGGAAGCGGAAGGAAGGAGAGACTGAGGCTGGCATGAATGAGGAAGTAAATTCACCTATAACTAATTATAAGGCAATATGTGTGATATTTAGCTAATTAAGCCAATAGTAGTTTTGTGTATTCCGCCTGAACCCTGTAGAACCCTATAAAAGTGTGTTGTTTTGAGCTAATAAAGGTCATTACGAAAGTCCACTCTTACCTCCATGAGGACTCCGTGAATATTTCGGGGGATCTTCCTACACATCAAAAACAAGATGACAGAGAGGTTTACAAGTACCAAGTGACTTCTGCACTTATCAAGTGTTTCAGTATTGACACTGTTCTTATTCAACCACAAAAGCTGTTTGTTGTCCATTACTCTCCGGTGTCAGAATTGTTCTCCGTTATTCATGTAAAATACAGAATGTGTCAGTGCCTCCATTCTTCTCCCTCCTGGAAATGAAGATAAAGATGAGTCTCCTGGACCACTGGTGTGTGTTTGTGTTTGCAAGTCTTCACCCTGGGGTTTTCTTCTCAGAACACACAATTTGATGTGTTTGCATTGAAAAAAGATGCAGTGAATGCTTCTTTAGAAAACAGTTCCCTTAATTTACTTATAAAGCAGAAATTGTAAAGCTGTTTATTCTTTGGTAATTTTTTTCACTTTCTTCCAGAAACTTGACTATAAGTCAACTGCAGGTTTTATGTGATAAAATAACTCAGGTGTACTTTCTCCTGGCTTGAAGGACTTAAATAGAGACTAAAATAGGCTCAGCACACTGCAGTTGTCTCTGCTTTCTAGCACTGAAAAGAGGTGCATATTGCAGGATGTCTCTAACATTTTGAATTTTATCCTTAACTTTCAGATAGCATCCACCTCAGCCTTGCACTACTCTTTAAGGCAGGAATGTCCTCATCATCCTCTTCAGTGTTGGAGATGGAGATCTTCCAGTACATTGATGCACATCAAAGTGATTTCATTGAGGTAGGAACTATATTACAGTGAAATGCCTGGAGTGCAGAACTGGTGTCCCAGAGTTCTGTGCTCTATGTGCCAGATGGCTGTTTGCCAGTAAGGTAACAAGCTGGGTTCCAGGTCTGGCATCAGATGTGCCACATCTGCTTCACAAAGCAAGGCTGTGAGGGGACGCTCTGAGTGGAAGAGGGATTTACACAGACCCCCACAGACCAGGTAGCTCCTTTGAGTGCATGCAGAGAGAGGCTCCACTGAGCCAAAATGTATCCAGGTGGAAGTACTGGTAAATCTTTACCAGTTAAGAAAAAAAAAAGCATCCATGACATTGCTGTGATGGGATGGAAATGAAACCATCTTCAAATGTGACACTTCTCGTGTTCAAAGGCCAAACACTGCAACATCCTGGGTAATTTAACTGCACTTCTTTCCTTCCTGTGCAGGGTCTTAAGGAATGGGTGGCTGTGGAAAGTGATTCTATTCAACCAAATCTGAGGAAAGAAGTAATACGAATGATGATGTTGGCAGCAGACAGACTTTCAGCACTGGGAGCCACTGTTAATTTGGTAAACCTGGGGTCACATCAGGTACTTGTCTAATTCTTGCATTTAAAACATCATATTTGCACATGTGGTTTACTTATTCACAGGATCACAGAATGGCAGGGGTTGGAAGGGACCTCAGGAGATCATCTAGTCCAGCCCCCTGCCAAAGCAGGTTCCCTGCAGCAGGTTGCACAGAAAAGCGTCCAGGTGGGTTTTGAACATCTCCAGAGATGGAGACTCCACAACCTCTCTGGGCAGCTTATTCCAGTGCTCCAATGCATATTCAATACTATGTATACGCATATGTGTGTTATGACTTTATATTTTTGGTAGCCAGATAACAATTTGTCAGTAGTCCTGTAGCTACATCATACCTGCTGCAATCAGTCCTTTTCTCAGACTGTCTGAGTACAGACTTGGGAGACCAGACAGGCAATCCAAATACAACCAGATGTTCCCTGCATAGCAGGGACAGTTTGCAAAAGTAAAAGGCCTGAGTTTTTCACCAGGGCTCGTTTTCACATTCTTTTGAGTAATGAAGCATGATAGTTAATGGTTCATCACCAAAGTCTCCATATGAAGGAAGCAGCTTTTACAAGGAAAGTGTTGCCAGAAAGAAAGGGCTAGCTGTCTTGATCATCATCTTTGGTTTTGGGAGCTTCTGATAAATGCTCTAAGCCATTTTCTTAATGACTGTTGGAAAGCAACAGGCAAGAGTTAATTTCTGAGACATGTGTCTCTAGCTTACTTACCTTACTGTAGCTGGGGGCTCTTTCCCACCCTGAGCTATTAGATTTCTATTCTAACAGGAATTCAAAAGTTCACTAACAGTGATTTCCTTTTCCTTCCTCTGAGGCTTCTGGGGAGGATTGTTAGAGTCTTAGCACAAGGACTTGCAGCACTGCAATACTTTAATATTTCAGGTTTTGCCATCTAATAATTGTAATGAATGAATTTAAAATTAAAATCTTAGCAGGCACTTGGCATGCAGTTCTGATTGCCAAAATATACAGCAACAGTCTGTATCGATAACAGTGGGGAATGGATTTTACTCTGCTCTGTGGTTGAGCAGAGACCAGAGATACTTTTCTCTACTGTGGTGGTTTAACCTGACTGGCAGCTAAACACCACACAGCTGCTCTCTCACTATCCCACTGCCCCAGGGAATAAGGGAGAGAATTGGAGGGGAAAAGGTAAGGAGACTCATAGGTTGAGAGAAGAACAATTTATTAACTGAAATAAAATAAAACTTAAAATAATGATTATAATAATTATGATAATAATAGTAATAGAATATACAAATGAGTGATGCACAGTGCAATTGCTCACCATCCAATGCCCTGCACATTCCTGGATAATGATTCCAGAGAAGGAAAAATCCAGAAACCACAATCCTGGAAGAGAGTGCAATCTGCTCAACCCTCATCTATATATTAAACATTACATTTTATGGCATGGAATATTCTACTGGCATATCCAAATGCCAGTTTGAATTTGTCACTCTCCCCTCAGCTTCTGCACCTGCAGACTAGCACAACATGGGAAGTTGGAAAGTTCTTGATTTGCTAGCAGCAACCAAAAACATCAGTATATTATCAACGTTTTTCTCATACCAAATCCCATACCAAATCCAAAGCACAATACTCTTCTAGCTACTGAGAGGAGAAAGCTATTCTCTATCCCAGCTGAAACCAGGACATCTGCCTAGGGCCAAAATACTGTTTCACAAAATGGGTTTTTCCTTTGATTGTTGGTCAAGCAGCTATGCTTCTGTGTTGCAACAGACTGATACAGACTGATATTACTAGTGAATACAAGGGAGTACACGCATTCCTTCACTTATTTCTCCCTCCTGTGAGACACCCAGACTCTCTTGGCCAGTGCGGAGATCTGTTCTGCACCGCAGTAAGTTACAGGATTAGTTTAGAGCCTTAATCTGTTTGGAAAACAGTCTGAAACAGCTGCTGCTGCCTCCTGCCAGGGAAATTTCATTTTGCTTCTGTGTATTTGAAGTTACAGGCCTCTTGTGATCTGTCCATGGCAAAATCAAACCCCAATTTAGTTTGTGTGGCTTTTGACTATTTTAGTGTCACAATATATGCTTTTGTCCCTCCAGCACAATCAGCTTTGTCTTCTCCAGTGTTGGGAAGTAAGAGTTTAGTAATGAGGGCATTTATGACAGTAAAATGTTAGAAGAGCTCCATAAAGTCCCTGCAGAACATAAACAGGTGGGAAGAAAAATCTTAATTTCTCTGGGTAGGTTAGAGCTGGATTCAAAGTCAGATTTGTGGACCTGATGAAATCAGAGCCAACTGAGTATCTAGAAGTATTTTCAATACTGATAATTCCAGGGGTTTGGGGGTTTCTTTATAAAACAAATGCAAGTTTTCAAATGTTTGTTTTTCCTTTATTACTTTTTAAAATATTTCTCCACAGTTGCCTGATGGACAGGACCTCCCTCTGCCTCCTGTGATTCTCGGGGAACTGGGGAAGGATCCACAAAACCCCACTGTATGTTTCTATGGTCACATAGATGTGCAGCCTGCCAAAAAGGAAGATGGCTGGAAAACTGACCCTTACACACTGACCGAAATCAATGGTGTGTATCTGATCATAATTTTTGTGTTGTTATTTGAACACACAACTCCAAGATTCTGAGTAGAAGGAGGCTTCCTGTGTGTTTAACCACAGCACAAGGACTTCTCCCATGGAAATCTGTGGGACAAACCCAACAGCTTTCAGTCTTGATGACTATGCTGTGAGTAGTGAGACCTGTTAGTTATCGCTTAATATTTGATGTGGAAGAGCCACATGATGTTAATGCTCCTTGTTAGTATTCAACAGATAATCCATTTCTGCTTTAAAATTCTTGTTGAGTTGTTGGATCAGCCATTAACCTTCCTTGCACTTCCCGTTCTTGCTTCATAACCCTTTAGTACCTCCAGCTGCCATGCTGGAGCTAAGGAGCATTGGTGGTAGAAGAATGAGACCCCCCCCCTTAATGTACTCATCCTTCCACTACAGCCAGCCGAGCATGAAAAGCTCCATTCATTTGAAGGATCAAAACTAAGGATGGAGGGTTAGCAGGGAGTAAGACCAAGAACCTAGAAATCCTGATTCCCAGGCCTGTCCTATAGCCATTAGATCACCCTTTCCTATCTGTTGGGATCAGTTCTACCCTTACTGGGATGCCTCCAGTGGGGACTGCCTCTGGTAAATCTAGTTGAGGCAATCCACAGATTTCTGTATATGAAACAGATTTATTTGCACATGAAACTGGAATCTGTCCCTGTATATAAGTGTACAGTCAAACACTTAAAAAAAATTATGTACCTAGACTTGTAGATTCATACTTCTACTGTGGTATTTATCTGTTTTTTTGCTGCTTGCTACCTGGGCTGGCTGGTGTGCACAGAAGCGATATATCATTCAAACTCTCCAGGCATGTCTGGTATGAACAGCTCCTAAGAACAAAAGCAAAGCTCAGAAACTGACATGTAGCAGAAACCACTACAGCTTTTGTGGCAAGAGGAATTTGCTGATTACATTGAAGTGACAAGAGAAATTTCAAGGATTGCTTAAAAACTTTCTTCTTTTTAAGGAAATCTCTATGGCCGTGGTGCAACAGATAATAAAGGACCTGTCTTAGCTTGGATAAATGCAGTGGAAACATTTAGAGCCTTGAAATTTGTACGTATCAATAAGGAATTATTATTGTTGTTGTCTTATAATCTCTCTGGAGGGATGCATTTAGCTTCCTGTGAGTTAGATGATACGTCTCTGTCCCAACAGATTACATGCATTTTGAAATATTAGCTTATTTCTAATGCTGTATCCAGGGTACTGGTCCCACTCCAGTAAGAATCTGTTCTTGAGCATCTTTATTTTGAACAGTCTGTATGCAATGTAAATATTGTATTGCTGTCATTGCCCTGCAGAGGAAAACACTAGGGAAAGCATTCAATATATATTGCATACATTAAACAGCTTTGATACCCTATTCTCTTGAGGGCTTTTAAAATGGTAAAATAACATACATCACAGACTGGTCCTGAAGACTCATCTGTTACATTCTGCCAATTTTTGTCTACCTGCAAGTTACCTTCAATTTATGTGCCTGCATGAAGAGAGCAAGTATCAAAAAATGCTTGTACATAATGGGCTGTTCTTTCAAGGATGTATTAGATATATCAAAGCAAATGCTTTGAATGGATGCATTAACCAAGTACAACTATACTCACTTAGTGCGATGTATCTCTGAGAATCAGACTTTTGCCTAAATTGTTACAATGACCAACAGAGTTATCTTTAAATCAGTCTGCATATTTAATAATTTTGGGCCAGTTGTATCCCCAATGCAAAGATAAACCAACTTATAGTTTAAGCTTTTAACTTGGTTAGCAAGGTATTCTAAGGTGAATTTGCACAACATGCTTTGTTAGATTGTTGAGAAACAGTTTTGTGCCTCTGTTATGACATTATGGCACCAATTGAGCATAAGTCTTGACTTTTAAAGTCCTTTTGCAACCTTCCGGAAAACTAATGTTTTTCTCCCATCAATAATACTGTATTGACCTCAGTGTCTCCTAAGGGCTAGTAAATCCTCACCTTATTTGCCTACAGCTTAGCTGTTGTAAGCAGATATGGTTATGGGGCTGTCCTTCTGCAGCTTTCCAGTTTTTCAAATCACTAATAGCTATTTTGGCATTTTAACAAGTGAGCAAAAAGAAATCTGTCCTTTGAAGCCTTTCCCTAAAAAACAGCACAGACCATCAAACAATATTCATGAACAGTTTGTTTCTAAATTTTTTTGTGGTCATTCAATGAACCATTGGTGAACCCATCCATAACACAAGTTCATTTAATTCTATACATTTGTTCTTGCACTTAATCTGAGCACTGAATCAAAAGATAAAGCATCTTAAAAGCTGTAATGAGAAAATGAATTGGAATGGGAAACTAAACTCAAATTTATTTCTCCTATGGGATGTGTCAGCATTTCGAACTCACGCTTTTCCATAATAAAAGTTCTCTTAATTACCCTTGGAAATACATCCTTATGAACTAGCAGGCAAATGGATTAACAAGTGCTAAAAGGACAATTATAGTAGAATCACCAGCAACATTTATACCACTGTGTGACTAACTCTGGTGATAGATAACACGTTGGGAAAACCGCAGCCGTGGACCTCTGCCAGGGGTTCCCGCTTGGGCACTAACAGCAGAAATATAAAAGGCAGGGAATTTTCTGTGAAAATGCAACTGTTGTTATACAGGCTTTCCAAAGCAATTAGAATATTTAATAGTACTGAGAGAAATCCCATTTTATGAGACAGTCCAACAGATTTTCTGGAAACACAATGAAAAAAGGTACCCCTTATATTCTCCTTCAAAAATGAAAAGTACAGAAAAACTTGAACAAGTGTTTTCTGGGAAAATATACGTGTATATTTATTGATGCCCTTTCTGTCGAAACAAGCTGTATATCCTACATCCTTCTTTTCCAAACTGCAAACAAGTCTGCTTTTGACTTTTTTAAGATTTTTTTTTATTTTTATTTTGAAAATCCTTGCTCCTTACCCAGACTTCTCTAATGTTCATTTAGGCTATGCCAGTAAACTTTAAGTTTGTAATTGAAGGCATGGAAGAAGCAGGGTCCTTGGGGCTGGAAAAATTACTTGAAGAAGAAAAACAGTGCTTTTTCTCTGATGTTGATTATATTGTGATTTCGGACAACCTCTGGCTAAGCAACAAGAAGCCTGCCCTTACATATGGGAGTCGGGGAAATGCCTGCTTCTTTGTGGAGGTAAAGGTTCATTTGAACAGGACACCTGACTGGAGAGCAGAGATGTACCTGTAGCCACATCTCTATCTGCATGCAGAGAAAGACTGAGGGCAAGCTTAATATTTATGAATACAGACCCTTCTTCCATATCCTTCTTTGCTTGTGCAGATTTCCCACCTCATTTAAGTTCAATTAGCCTTATTTACTTTAATTAACTTTTCTTCAGTCATCATTTCTCCACTTACACTCTCTCTCCTTGATCTATTTCCTATCTCATTACTTTTCTGCTGCTCTCCCAGTCTTTTCTCATCACTCCTTCTGCACATCAACTCTGTTCTCTTGCAGCATCATCCCTATACCCCACTTACTCCAAACCCATTTATTCTGCACTTCTGCCCTTTTTGCAGCAGATTCTGCTTAGTCCAATGTATCTGCCTAAAGGGACTTGAGTTAGTTGGATCCCTGGGTTTAAAAGCCCCACAAAATGTTTGTAACCATTGGCAGAAGCAAATAATAATGTACTGTAGTATATTTAGCAGCCAACACGAGCTACTGTGAAACAAAGAGCAGAAATTTCTCATCTGGAAACTTCCTGATGAAGCATAAAAGTAATTCAGAGAGAAGATTAAAGAACTAGAAAACTAAAGAAAAATCTCCATTAACCTTTATGTCTGAAATAGAATGAAATTTGTTTTTAACCAAAAGAGCCTTGGCAGCCTTGATTCAATTCTTCTAATTCTTGGTTAAGAAAAATGATGCTATTAAAACACCAAAAATGATCTCTGCCTGCTACCACACACTGGGCTGTAATGAGGTTTTGAGAAGAAAAAACAACTTTGTTGCAGGGAAATAGTTTATGATAAACCTGTCTATGAAAATGTGTTTGGAAAAAGAACCCATTTAATAAAGCAAATGCCTCTCTCTGTTCTAAAGCCGTATGATTCGAGAGACCTCTAAATTCTTATTTGTTGCAATCTGGAATTAAGGTTGCACATACAATTTCTTAATGCAAAACAAGTAAGGTTCATTCTTGCCTTTGATATTAAGATTTTGCATTGAATAAAAAGGATAGAGAACTCGAGGAATTTATTCTGCGATGTTAGAAACAGTAACATACAAGTGTTTCACTTATGGTGTATTCAATCTTACTGAAGCAAAGGAGGGAATGAAGAGGAACCCTTGCTTTCAAATGCCTGTAAGTGCTATAAACAGCTGAATTTCTCTCTCTAGTGGTTAATGAGAGCCCTATCTTCTCTTTACCAGAAGCAGATTGTTCCTGACATGATGTTTTCCCTTTTATAAATAGAAACACATAATTGTTTTCTATTCATTTCTTCCTGTGTTCAAAAAACTGAAGCCACCATGTGCTGTAGAAAACAAGAAGTTGCAGAAGAATAAGGTAGGGAGGGTTTATATGTAACCAGTGTTTTTGGTGCAGGTTGAATGTGGCAGCAAGGACCTTCACTCTGGAACTTTTGGAGGCATCATTCATGAGCCACTGACAGACCTGATAGCTCTGCTGGGTAATAACACGCGCCATTGCTCAGGAGTAACTGGGGAACAACGGCTAGCCATCTGCCTAATGAAGACCAATGCTATGTTTAATTGACCTAAGTAAGGCAAGTCTAATTGAAGCAAGATTCCCAGGTTTCCAGATCTCAGCATAGCTCAGATGGCAGCAGCCAAGGAGGGGAATGTCCCCAGTAAGGCCAGGACCTTAGACAAGTGTCCCTTACGCTGATGTCAGTCATGTGTCAATCAGGAACATTTAAGGATTGCTATCAACTTGAATACATACACATGTAGTGAAACCTGACTTTTAAATGCTGATATGTGTCTCAATAGGATGATGTTTTCATGTGAGCAGCTGGCCTGGCCCACCACAGATTACATACAAACAGCAGCTCAGTGGTTTTCTTAATAAATATGAAAATGCATCTATGCTACAACTTGATGGATACAAACAGTTGCTGTAGTTGGTTGTTAGGCTTACTCATTTGGTAAAGTGTTAGGTAGAAGAGAAAAGGTGCTGTGATTGCCAAGTGGGAGAAATGGGTCCCACTTGTACTGATAATTCTATCTTATTTTGTAGACAGCCTTGTGGATCCCGCAGGTCATATTCAGATCCCTGGAATCTATGACAGTGTCGCTGCCCTGACAGAGGAGGAGAAGAAATTGTATGAATCGATTGAATTTGACCTAGAGGAGCATAAAAATAATAGTGGTGTGAAAAAATTCCTCTTTGGCACCAAGGTAACATAAAATCTGTATAAATGGTCAGCAGAAAGAATTTAAATCACCCATTCGTAGCACTTATGTATAAAGCCAAACTGAAAGATATTTTTCAGTCCATGGCAAACTCAAAATGAAATAAAGGAGCACAGAGCAGAAAAGGTAAATAAAATCAATTCGCTGAAAATGCAAGCTACCACACCTAAGGAAAGTGATCCAAAATATGAATATTTAATTAAAAGGAATAATGCAGAACTGACAGTGTCGATCCCCCTCTCTTGCACTGCAGATCTTCTCCCCCACACCTAACCACCCCCAAAAAATAAGCATTAAAACCCCTGCATACGGGTTACGTAGTAGGAAAGAAGTTGTATTTTACTCTGAACAAATGTGGAGGCAGCTTTAGGTAGATGTGTTTTGGTATGGTTTTTATGTGTTTAATTCATATTTTAATGTCTGCTGAGCATGCCAAAAAAGCACCCAAAGCTATAAGCCTCTCTTTGACAGCAATTAAAAATTATATCCTAAATAAAAAACAGCAGGTAAGGACTGTCTCAGAAAACTGTATGCACAAGAGTGGCAGCTGGGAGAAAGGAAAGAAGTGATTAAATTTTTTTAATCACTAACATAATTATACTGGTATAAACTGTAATATGAATGCTTTTATTTCCATGAAAAAGCTTCTGAATTAGCCTAAGCTAGACGGTAATAATCAGTAATGCAGACGTATAATGTAGCTATACTAAGCAAGTTTTGATGCTTTATCTATACGAGGATGAAGTGGTGCAAATTTTATGTGTACATTAAGCTCTGGTCTCACGAAACTGGTGTAGAAGGAAAGGAACCATGCCCTGGGGTTCTGCGTGAAGACCAATTTATAATTTATATATTTATTCTTTCTTCCTTAGAATAACAATTTTTATTATATTTTTACCCTTCTTATCTTCTCCAGAAAAAAACCAGATCAACTTGGTTACTGCACATTATCATCTTACCTCTTGTATTATTTAACACTCATTAGTAGAATTTCTTCCCTAGGATCATCCAGGAGGGGTCTGGATAAACTAGTCACAGGTTTCTCCTGCAAGAAGTTCTGAGATCAACAGGTGGTCAGATCAGAAGTTGTTCTGATTTTTCTTTGCACTAGAGAAGTTTACTTCTAAGATATTTTAAAATAATGCTCCACTTTTCTTGCTGTGCATGAAAAGCTCTTCTCTTCCAAATATTCCTAAAGGGAAACAAACACTGACTGAAATAAGTAGTATTTTTTTAAATGAAAATATATGAGCCTGGGTTTAAATTACAAGTCAAACATCTTTAAAATACAAATCTTAAAAATAGAGATTATAGGATGGAAAAAGGTTGTTTCTTCATATCAATTTATGTCAGTTGTGAACGGCTCCAGTGTCATCCCTTATATTTTAAATGTTATTTCTTTGAAGGAAGAAATACTTCTACATCTGTGGCGTTACCCTTCTCTCTCTATTCATGGGATTGAAGGAGCTTTTCATGAACCGGGGATTAAAACAGTAATTCCAGCAAAAGTCATTGGCAAATTCTCAATCCGTCAGGTCCCCAACATGGACCTTTCAGTTGTGAAACAACAGGTAAGAGCCAAACCTTTTCTTTGGCCTCTACTGTGTAAACTAAGTCACTCTTAGCACCTCACAAATTTACACCCGAAGTAGTAAGCTGAATGCTTCTAGCATTTATTTGTTTCTGAGAACAGAAGTGGGAATGTGGGTGTAAGCTTGAGTTGCAAGAACCTGAATGCTTCTGACTGCAACGTGTTATCCCTACAGGTGGTGGAGCACTTGGAGGGTGTCTTTTCCAAGAGGAACAGTCCAAACAGACTGACAGTGTCTATGCCTTTGGGTGCGAAGCCCTGGCTCGCTGATGTTAATAATCTACTGTATAAAGCAGCAAGAAGAGCAATAAAAACAGGTATGTTCCTCTTTTTTTCAGTCTTTACTGTGTCTGCAAGTGTGCAGGGAAATTGTGCTCACTCATAGACCGTAAGGGATTTCCTGATTTGGTGCTACAGTCGCTTACATCACATTGATGTATGCATCTTATTGATTTTGATAGAACAACTCAGCCATGGGGGCCTCCATTTATTGCTGAACTGTGGTGTATTTAATAGGAGTAGCCAGAAGACCTAATTGAGTTCTTTTGTTTACTGATACAAAGCCAGAGGTTTGTAGAGTGCAACTAATTAATGAAATCAATCAGCTACACACTCAAAACAATTCCTACTCGGAAGCTCTTTATGTTTAAGCAGGTAGCTGATATTTGGCAGCTGAAGACAAGCACCCTTATTTCACTTAATGAATTCATTCTTTCCATGTATTTCAGTTTTTGGAGAAGATCCAGATTTTATTCGGGATGGTTCAACAATTCCTGTTGCTAGAATGTTTCAGACTATAATACAGAAAAGTGTGATGATGTTTCCGATTGGAGCAGCTGATGATGGGGAGCACTCCCAGAATGAGAAAATAAGCAGGTTTCTTTTTATTTTTTGTTCATTTGTACTACAAGAGAAGGGAAGAGAAACGAAGTCCCTGAGTACCCACCCATAAGCACTGCCACATGGGAAGCTTTGCTCTTCACTGGACACTCCCAAACTACTTTCTCTGGCAAACTCGTTGCTGTGCCAAGCAGAAAGCAAAATTCCCAGTCTAACACATACCGCTATATACTTTTCATGAAGTGTTTACACAGTCTTTAAATATATTGCATTGGCAATTTTAATTTCAGTGACAATTAAATTTGTCTCTGATCCAAAAGATGATGATGTAGATGGGCACCTTTTGGTCACAGCATCAATTTCAAAGTATTCCAGTCAAACATACCCAGGCTAATGATTAGTTAAGGGTTTTAATGGTTTTCAGTATAAATGAATATAAAGGTGTATCTATATTACAGGGACCAAAACTAGTGTAATTATATCAAAATTAGCTTAAACTTGCAACTTGTGTTCATTCTTTGAGAAGCCATGGTAAGACACTGTTCCACGGGTTGCCTGAACATGTGTGCAGCTTCTGAGACAAGTCATGCTGAGCACGAGGTACTGGAGAACCCTACAATAATTCTCAAATTGTTTTTGTTGTCCCTCAATACAGCCTCCACCCTTGTGGCTACAGACAATAGTAATTAGGGGACAAAACACTGGCAAAAGTTTCCTCAGTGAATCCTTCAGAGGAATGCCAATTGCAGGATGTCCAGAATTTCTGTGCACTTGGGCCTTTTTTTTACTGACCAATCTTGGAAATTCCTCTGAAGAATCTGAAAAATTCACTGGACTATGCCACTAATTTGAAGAGCAGAACAGCTTGACAGTGTTTCATTCTCTTTCTTTCCTTCTTCATAGATACAACTACATTGAAGGAACCAAAGTGTTTGCAGCCTTTTTCCTTGAGGTATCAAAGCTACATCAACACTTATATGAAACTTACAACATGGAGACTAACAACTGATAGTCCATCACAAGAAAATCAGCAAAGGACTTTTTTAATTCTTAAGCTTTCTAACCTCCTGATGTGGAAAAACATATAAATCACCTATTCAGTGGGTCTGAATTGCTGGAAAAATAAATGCCATGCTATTAATTGTCATGCTACTAAATGGCATGCATTTGTGATCTGGTCAATCAAGTTATCTTATCCCTAATGCTATAATATAGGGTTAGGGATAATTCATTCTTGCTGAGTGGAATATGTTACATTTTAGTTTTAAAATTCTGAGCAATGGGAATTTTGGCAAATATTTTTATTTAAATGACTTTATTTCTCTTTTGTAGTATGTCCATGTTCATGCTGCCTAGTTCATATTTCAGTTTCTGAATACAAGCCATTCGTAACACTGCTGTTTCCTCCTCACTATATATGAAATTTCACTACTTAATTATTTGAAGAAAGGTCCAGTATCATGTAAATCTCTTCCCTTTCCTTCACAGAAGGCTGTAAATAGAAAATGCAACTCAATTAGCTTGCTGAATTTAATGCAAAAGACTTGCCTATGAACATTTACTTCTGGGAATAATTACTGAGGTCAATAGAACTGTAATAGTAAATAAACATTTCCAGGTCTGGATTCTGCCTTTCCCCTCCATTTAATCCAAATCTCCTTTTACTCTTCTGTGAGCCTAGTTTTAAGAATCACTACATAGTATGTTTCCTTAATGTGACTTTTCTTCTTGTACAACAGCAAAAAGGTTTTGTAAACATCTGTTCTGGCCAGAGTCTGTCACCAGAAGGGCGTTTTTCAAACCAGTTAGCAACTGGTTGTTGCTAATTACTTTTAAAGCATCAGTTTACATTAATAATTAAATCAAAGGCAAATGATGTATTTTGAAATTAAGCAATTAGTTGAAAGTTCTGTTTGCTGCTTAGGTAAAATAGCAGCACAAATTACATAATTCACATCTGTATGTGAAAAATGTAATTTGTGATTGTAATAAATGTGAAAAATGAAATATGTAATTTATTACAAAATGTGTTTTTTATTATAACATGTAGTTATTTCACACACAACTGAAGTGACTGAACCAGATTTAAACAAAAACTTAGTAGTCTTATCCCTACTGTTAAAACAAATTACATTAAGTAAGCTATGGAAAGTAGTTGCTACCTTTCCTTTCTCTCTTGCTCCCTTGCCTGGAAAAATCTGCAAGAATAAAGGTGATTTAAGGGCATAAGGTGTGGATGTGGAGTCTATGGAAGGGAACGTTGTACCACAGATAATGTGTAATAACACCTGATGTGGAAAGTTATCAGGATAAAAGCCGTGGCTGAATTTAAAATTGTAAATAAACAAGCTTCTGATTTTTAGTAGCTCTCCTGAAATTCTGGGGAACTGGACATAAAGGTATCTGGGCTTTTACGAGGTCTGGGAACAGCAATAATCCAGGATACTTAGGTTTCCAACAAGGTTCTCGGTAAATAGCCATTTTCAGACTTGGGGCTGTGGGGCTCACAGTTCAGCTGGTGAGAACTGAGTAAGGATGTTGGCTGCTGAAAGCACTCAAGGGGAAGGGGAGGACCCAGCTCAGTCTTTCGTATTGTGTGGGCTCTGCAGACTGTGTAACTGCAGAGTAACTTCTGGTGCTTGTGTCAAGAGAGAGGACTCCAAGACAAGGACTGAGCCTTCAAGATCAGAAGACTCCAGTTTGCACATCATCAACTTGCAAAACAGGTCCTCTACAGTGTCTCAGCTCCCTTCACCTGGTTAAACCATATAGGAACAAGCACGGCAAGGAATGCTGCAGGGGAGAGCGCTCCAGCATAGGACTCGGGGCAGATTGGTCCATGCTTAAAAGCTATCGGTTCATAAAGGTAAATGATTGAATTTTGCTGAAGTATTTAAGGACATACAATTGACATAAAACATTATTTGCAATCTCATTTTATTTAGTGTCTTTAAAAAGTGACTTCAACTATTTATGAAAGAACAGCTGCTCATAAATCTGACCCTTTTGGCAGAAGAGAAGAGTAGTAAGCTTGGTGATATGTTGGAGGTGGTATATTTCCTCATGCAAGAGGTATGGAGGCTGTGTTTCTAGGCTATAACTGCTTTGGAAAAAGGTACAATCCATGCTGTCTATGGGCTCCACAACATGAGGAAGTGCAACTGAAGGAGGACTTATGCTAGGAGTAATTTTTTCTGTTGCTCTTTGAAACACCAAATACAATATGGTAACAACAAAGCATCATTTTATAAGCACAGGTATTATCAGAGCAGTGCACTGAAATAAGGTTCTGCTATTACTGCCAAATTAAAACCATGTGTGTGAAACCAATGAATTATGCAGACCACCTTCATGCCTCCTTCAGTCCCAGAAGAGAAAAATAGCAGAAAATTTCAATTTTAGATTCTCCTGGCCATGAAAGAAAGCACTGAGGAAGCCACTCCTGCTCACAGGGGTATCCAGAGCTATTTTTTTCCCTCTTAGATGAAGACAGGGCATCCACCAGTCATCCTGCATTTTTTTCTGTTGTGAAGCATCTCATCAGCCTTTTGAAAATAAAATTTGTTGTGCATTTTTCTAAGGTCTGTACTGTTATACACTATTGCTAGCAATATTACTTCTTAGTTGTATTAACAGCTATTTGTTGCCGCAGTAAGCTAAAGATAACTCTAAAATAATAGTGCTAGAAATAGGATTCAAGTTTGCTTCTATTTGTTAGCCTTATTCTAGATATGCCATATCCCATGTCAGAGCATATTAGATATTCTCAAATCCTGACCAACTAACTCCAGAAATCATATGTACACTTTGTGTGTGTGCATATGCATGTATAGAGCGCTATATATATGTGTATATATACATACGTTCACAAGATCTAATCCTGACATTGTTATTAATTTTATTTTTTTTATTAAAGGTTGAATAATAGCTTTTGGTTTTGGCCACTTTATGTGCAAAACTACAATATGTTTACTAGCATAGTTTACACAAAGTCACAGAAAAGGGACACCAAAACCAGGTGATTTTCAGGGTTAATTGGCTTGGTTAAATTTTATTCTAGACTAATTTTTACACTGTGATAAAGGTCTAGCGTTAATTCATGTTTACTTCAAGGTACCTCTTCACAGTGAAACCTAAGTACAATTTGTTTCACGTATCGCATTCATATAATCATATAAGATGATGCTTTGCTGATTAAACCTATGCAGTTAGTAAGAAAACAACTTTGTGGGGATGTCCAACAGCAGACACCTTTGAGAGCTTGATTGAAACACCGAGACGTGGATGCCTAGTGTGCCACGGGGGATGTGCTACGGTATCTAAAAAAAACATGTCTCAAGGATGGCAGACACAATTCAAGCCCTGTGTGTGAACACTGCCAGCGGAGTGGCACTGGCTGAAGGCAGCACCCCAGAGCACCTCTAATGGCACTAGGTGGGTCTGTCTCCCTGGTACCTTGTTCCAGGTCTTCTCTCCTGTAGGCTGTACATCCATGTTGAAGGGAATCAAACTCTCGGGGCGGGATTATATTTTCCTACTAATTATTAATGTGAAAGAAGACATTGGAACATTTTCATTTGCATTTCAAATCAGTGGGCTTAAGTGTGAAAGTTGCTTTTTGATGTTATATAAATACACTTTTTAATCTTTAAGTAATGTCTCAAAAGAGAAGACTAAAAAATGTGGCAGTCAGCTAAAATCACGGAGAATGAGTAAAGTAATAAGATGCTGACAATAGGAGCTGAAGGCATAGAGAGATGAGCAGTCTCCTGAGGGTAAGAACTAATCAGGTCACCATCTGCTTAGCATGTCAACGTGGAAGATTAGGCTTACTCATGTAGTTATGGCTTTCCTTTTCAGTAACATTACTCCCAAGAAGCTTGACTTTGACTCCTGCTAGTTAATCTTCTCAGAATTAGCTTGTTGGACAAAATGTTATACAATCCCTTGCTAGCTAAGGATGTCCATAGTCCATGTTTGGCACAGGAAAGACTGTGTAACTGTGCCTTTATGATGACACAGAAGCCTGCATCACAGTGGCTGGTGCTGGAAACTTCCACCTGCAGGTAACATGTAAAGTTAAAATACTGATGCTTGAAAAAAGTCCTAAGCACAATCTTCTCACTTTGTATATCCTCTTTAGTCTCCTTGGCTCATCTCCATGTTGCTCATTGCCAGGGTGTGAAGGGTGCCTGTGTGTGTAAAACTTGCATAAGGGTGAGTGTACATCACTGCGTGCCCTTGTTCTCGCCTACCTCCAGAGCCTGTCTCTCTGCTAACAGAAACACTCACTGCCAGCTATTTCCTGCCACAGGATTTTCTAGGATCTTAAAAAAAAACAAAACCTTGCAGCTTCTTATTCCTTCTTCTTTTTGCTTGCTTTCTCAAATACATCTGGTTTTAGAAGACCTCTTCTCTAGAAAGATGCTGACTTCAGAATTGGTCAGAACTGCACAAATTACCATAGTTTTGGTGCAAGTTACTCTCTTATAGGGGAAAAATCATGGTATTTTGCCAATGCTTATTGCCCCAAAGAGGAACTTAATTGATTTTCAAAAGTATAACTTGTATCATACAATCACAGAGGATCTCAAATTGGAAGGGACCCATAAGGATCTTTGTGTTCAAGTATGTCCAGATATGTATGTATTTTAAGCTAAAGATGCATCATGTTCATGTCTCTTAAGAGGTAAATCATTATATAAATATTTTAAACAGAAATATACACATAGAAGAATATGAACAGTTCCTTGTTAAGAGAGTGCATTTTTGTCTGCTTAGCTCTACAGCCAAGTATTTCAGCGATCTTCTCACTTGCATTCTTCAGAAACATGTATGAGGAACAATTTCACATTACAGGTCATTTAGATAAATAGGTAGTAAATGCTTTTCCTGGGATACTGCTACATTAGATTATATAAAAATAGACCAGGAAATTCAAACTGACCTGCTAACAATGCAGGCATGGTGGTATACAATTTTGCAAGCTCTATGCAGATTTTTAACTGAAGCATGAGCTCAGAATGAACTCGAGAGGCATCATTTGAATATTTCCACTGGTTTCTAAGGAGGTAAGTGGAAGAGCCACTGACTCTTGTAACGGGGCTTTCCAGCCCTGCCTGAGGATCAGCAGTTCCTGCAAAGCTTTTCAGCTGATTCTGCAAACCAGATGGAATGAGTTGTTTAAGATGGAGGATGATGGAGACAGTTGCTAGTTACTTCATCTACTCTCACAGAGTTTTAAAAATTGCAAATACTACCTGAAAGCATGCTTGCATTTTCTTATGTAGTTCCTCACTGGTTCTTTACGTGAAACTTGCCACATGCACTTACTCCTCAAGGCAGGAATGAAAGCTGTGTTGATTTGTGATTTTAATTTTAATTTGTGGACTTAAATTAAATCGGTGTGTAAAAGTGCTTGCAAAAACATAACTAGGCATTGAATTTGGATTCTGTTTGCTAAGAAATTTTATCCATGGGAGGGAAAAAAAAAACAAACAACAGAGCCTTGATTAAGCTTCAAAGTGCACACTGCACAAGGTACATCCTGTCAGCAAAGAAAAACGGTCAAGTTTACACACATTCTTAATTCAGTGGATGTAGCTCTAAAAGGACTTAAACGCACGGGCCAGGTGGGTAAGATGCTGACTAAGGATTAAATCTGTATTTCATGTAGAATGATTTTCTTTGCAAGTTCCTTTCTGATCTGATACCACATTAAATCTTAAAGTGAATGTCTTGATGCATAATGTACCAGACTTGGTGTTTATATTTGAGATATCTGTCTTCACAAACTTATTTTGTTGGTTTCTGGGAGATGAATAATACAGTGGCAGAGCTGTAAATACTGGCAAGCTGGACATCTTCACACATAACACATAATACAGGGCAATAAATTAATCTCCTTAATTTTACTGCAATGAATTACCTTTTATTAAAAAAATAGTACAACGAAAACAAATCTTTGGAGGTCTGGCATTGTCAGCCTCCAGACAGACTTCTATATAGCCATACCTTAGGAAACCAGATGCTGTTGTCCTGGTTTTTAGCTGAAATAGAGCTGGTTTTCTTTTTAGTAATTCGAAGAATGATCTGAAGAAGTGTTTTAGTTTCTAGCCTGGGACTCTCTGTGAGAGAGATATTGATAACGTACCAATGTTTACATCTTTGTCACTGGAAGTGAATGACTTTGTGTTCTGTTAGTCCACAAGCACAAGATTTAAGGGGGGGGGAAGAATATTTAAATTAATAAACTTAATTGACAGTTAGATATGCCAATGGGATATTCCATATCATATCACATCATGTCATGTCCACTATATTAGTGAGGGTCTCTTCCTCTTTTGTCTCTCTCTGGCTTTCGCTCGGGCTCTCGCTCTTCGCGGTTTCGGTTCGGGATTGTCGCTCCTCCGGGATCGTTATCTGGGAACAGGCCGGGCTCGGTCAGGAGAGGGCTGAGCTATAACATTGGGTGTCATTCACTTGCATGTTTTGTTACTGTTATCATTATCTTTACTATTTTAATATTATTAATAGTATTATTTTAAGTTTTCTCTCTATTATTAAACTGTTCTTATCTCAACCTACAAGCCTCCTTATCCTTGCCCCCCCCAGTCCTCTCCCCTGTCACCTGGGGGTGGGGGGGAAGTGGGTGAACGGCTGTGTTGGCTGCTAGCCAAGGGCTAGCCAAGTGAAATTGTCACACTGTATGTATGTGTGAATAATACTGATGTTGCTACCTGTCTTAAAATAATTTCAGTGATCTCTCACTGTGAAATAACATGAAGTAACAGACAATTGCAAGTTCTCCATCCTTTAAATGCATTTACAATTTTTCTTTTAATGTCTGTCAGAATAATTCAAAGATCATGTTAGCCGTGTCTTTTTATTTGTGGAACTGAAGGAGATTTTTTTCTTTTCTTTTCTTTTTTTTTTTTTTTTTCCCCTGAACTTAGAATTGAATCTGTATTCTCTGTAATAGAAACTGGAAAACTTGGAACATGACACACTCCTGACATGCAGCCTTCTAGTGTGAAGAAACAAGTGGTGGCAGAGCCCTCATATATGTAAGTTTGTATCACTCTTTTTTTACACTTAGAAATTAAAGGGTCAGTATTGCTTCACTCATCTCCTATGCATTATTGCCTTCCTGACAAGACAGCAAATTCTGTATGGAGAGTTACCATCACCAATTTGGCAGCGACCCTGACAGCCCAGTGACGGCTTCGAAGGATAGTTTCATTTAGTCACAGTGGAAGGACCAATAAGATCTGTCAAGTACATCCCTTCTCAAGACAGTTTATTTTTGGGTTCTGGATACTGCAAGTTGGCCATATAGTCCAATTTTTATTGAAAGGCAGTGGAATGAAAAAAAATACATTTTAAACAAACAAAACCATGATGAAGAGATGTTGGGCTGGCTTCATTACTGGTGAACAAGCTGGCAAGGACAGTCGGTGGTGCCTTTGCCAAGTCACCACCATAACGTGCACACAGAAGCATATGGGCCCAGGAAAAATAAATTAATCTTCACCCACAGTTGTATCCAGGTGGTGGTCTACCTTAAAATGCGATTTTCTGAATGGGACAGCCTGAAGACTTAAAAGACAGTGTCCATGGGTCAAAAATCCAGTTGTCTCATTCAAGTAACCTCAGTATTCAGCAAGATAAAAAAAGGGAAAAGGTCTGATTTATTGGTACACGCAGATTGACATCTGTATCTAGAAAGCCATTCCCACAGAAACCTAAGTAATGTCATTCCTTTGCATGTTTTGTATTGTGTATGCACAACATTCCGCTTACGTTTATGTACAATTGCTTCATATGAGCATTGATGACTATTTATTTTTGTGACAGACGACTGTGATACTGAGTAGATAGCTGGCCGGCTACTGTTCTAGACTTTTATGTATCATAACTATTACACACTTCTCTTGCCACTTCTCAGCTGTTCTGTAACTTGGCTTTAGGGGAACAGAACTGATTATTCATCATCTGACTAAAGATCATGTCTGACTCCTCAAGGGCCTCTGTGAAGACACCTCTCAGCAGGCTCCGGGGGTCTGTTGTGCCGCTGCCGTTTGCAGGATCAGCACTTCAAAGGTAACTACACTCTAGCGGTAACTTCTAAAGCTGTCAGCCCACAGAACATAATTTTGGTAGGAGAAAACTAACCTTGAAAAGTCCACATAAGTATTGGCTTTGCAATAGGAAAGTTTTGGTGGTTTGGGTTTTTTTGTTTGTTTGCTTGGTTTTTATACAGTTATGTCTTCAGTTATCCAAATACAAAAGCAGAAAGGATAAATGTTAAGTCTGTAGAAATTCAGCTTTGCTTCTCCTAAGGTACACGTTGTGTTCCTTGCATTTGGCTGACACGATCCACCAAGGTGGAACAAGTCCAGTTGTGTCATTCCTTCAAGAGCTGACACTGGCAGCAGCAGGCCCTGATGATCTGTCTCATGGGCCAAACAGAAGGATTTGCCCTGTTAGTCTCTTTTGTTAGAATCTGTGACTCTAAGTGTTGGCCTTGGGATAAGGGGGGAACTTCAAACATTATCCCGTTTTTTCAAATTCGTGCAACATCTGCATCGTTATGGACAACACAGCCGACTGCTTGACTGTCCCATAGACACGACTCGCTGTACTTTGCAGGGCATGTCAGAGACGTTACCGACACGACCATCATCCCAGTTCCATCATCACAGAGTTTTTTTCTAAACAAATCTGACGTGCAAGAAAACCCCCAATTCAGAGTTGGTAAGTAGGATTTCTGTGACAGCCTTATCCTGCTAAATTACTGATTTCTGGTAATAATAACGATGAAGTTGTGTGTTTCCTGTACATTAACAAATATGGAATATTAGAAGTCTGTCTACCTTTCCTACTTCAGTTACACAGCCAAGTAAAGAGCTGATATTACTCTTTAAATGAGAGAATTTCCAGTGAAATCAGTATTCTGGTGTGGAATAGCTCCTAATGTCATATTTGGTTAGAAAATAAATACATTCTATATTTACAATCCATTTATAAAATAATCTATTAACTAATTAATGCTTTACTAACTAATTAATCATTGACTTCTTTAGTTTGCATTTTCATATATTTTAATCAGTATAAATATTTCAGAACAAGCATCAGAACAAGGAACAAGCATTTAAATTTTCAGCGTTACTTTAAAATTATGCACATATCTCAAACAGAATATTAAATGTCTAAACATTTAATAAATAGACATTAAAAATACAAAAATTATTTCTTTTTGTCAGACATAATTTTCCTTTTATTATTAGCAATTCTGCCTTAATTGCTGCTTCTACAATACCAATGGCTCCCTCTTCAGGCTATTCCTAAAAAATATTGCCTCCCCTCATTTTCTGTTAAAAATATTTCAATTTACAAAACTCCAGCTCTCGTGATCATGCTTTCTCTCCCAGCATGTCCCCCCTCAGTCAGCAGATGATGAAATAACTGATGGACCAGGCCCACTGACCTTGGATACTACAAATATTTAAATACTGGTGTTACCAAAGGTCTAGACCTACAGAAATTCTTAGGCATGTAAAGAGCACTTGTAAACCACAGAGAAAAGGAGCTTGGGGGACATCAAATGGTTGTTTTACCGATTTTCCCATGCTGAAAAATATCAAGAACAATTAGACTGTTATAATGAGACTGTTCTTAATCAGATTGTTCCTACAATGGCCACTGGTTTCCATAGTCTTTTGATAACCTATTAAAGTTCTTAAATGTCCTTATAAATATATATACTTAGAGGTAAATTTATGTATAACTGAAGATATCTTACTACAAATTAAGGAGTCTTCCTCTGTGTAGATTTGTTACTATACGGAGGACAATTAAAGCATGTACTATAACCCTCAGGGACTGGACAGAGATACCCTTCTACTCCCTATGTTCTGTGTGATACTTCTATCTACTGATACTCACATGTTTTAAACTTTATTCATTAATTTCAAATCTTGATTATCAAGATTCATAGAATCATAGAATGGTTAGGATTGGAAGGGACCTTAAAGATCATCTAGTTCCAACCCCCCTGCCATGAGCAGGGACACCTTCCACTATATCAGGTTGCTCAAAGCCTCATCCAGCCTGGCCTTCAACACTTCCAGGGAGGGGGCATCCACAGCTTCCTTGGGCAGCCTAAGGTCATTCATCTGGGTTCACTGTTTTAATTCAATAAACAGCTCAGGCTGTAGTGACTACTCATCCTCAAACCATTCTTACAGTCTTTCCAACCCACTCCAGAACTGACAGTGTGTGACACTGTGTCACAAGGCAGATTAGCCAATGACTAATTGGCTAAATGAAACTGTAAGTTGTTATGTCTACTTAGTGATCCTGACTGTGCCTTATATACACTGTATGACTGAAAAAAAAATCAGTGAACTCCCAACACATTCACAGTGGTGTGTTCTCCTAACGCTCCCCCACAACAGCCTTGGAGAATGTTAAATGCTGTTTAACTCAGTTATTCTATCTACTAGAAATAATGGGCAGTAAGAACATAAATGGTACATCTGCATTTCAAAATCACAAGCGACTGTGAAAAAGCAACTGTGTTCCACCTCAGATGTCAAAGACTCTTTAGATCACGCTTCTTTAGTTTTGGTATTATACTAATCACGTGATTCAGCTTAAGAAAGGGGGAAAGACCATGGAGTGCTTCAATGTTATGCTTTCTTCATGAGCGTACAGAACACAAGGTATTTTACACATTGTGCCCTCACCCTCTTTAGCCGTTTCCCTGTGGAACTGCATCCTCTGAAAAATACTGAAAGTACAGCTTGCAGAGTTTGTGTCACCTTCAAACGATATTCTTAGTGAACTGAGCTTTGTCTCATCTACTTAATTCCTTCCCACTCCTTCACAACACCCCTCCCGTGTATTGGCACCAGTTCCCGCTGCACCGCCCATGCCGAGTGAGAATGTAAAACAAACGCTCGTTTGTTTCATGTACGACCCCTGCGCAGCACAGCCGTGTGACCGTGTCACC